>NC_090823.1:39708578-40014780 GCF_000390325.3 Nicotiana tomentosiformis
AAAACCGAATAGAAATGGTGAAGAATGCACCAAAATTTGCAAAGTGTGCAATATGTACCTTCTGCCTAGGCTTCTCGCACCTACGGCCTTTTACTCGCACCCGTGCGACCGCACCTGCGGTCCCAATAACTGCACCTGTGCAAGTCACTTAACGCCCAGGTTCTGCATCTGTGGCAAACCTGTCGCACCTGCGTTTGCGCACCTGCTCGTGGTGCGCCGTATCTGCGAAGCCAGCCTTCTTCCTTCCTTCCGCATCTGCACCCCAGGTCTCGCACCTGCGGGCTCGCAGATGCAATAGCCTTCTTACACATATGCATCCTGCCTAGCCCAGCATTGCCCGCACCTGCAAACCCCCATGCATACCAGCGGCACCGCACCTGCGATCCTTCCTTCCGCAGGTGCGGAAATAGCAGAAGCAGCAGCTTCAGCTGCATCTTCCAATTTCGACAAATCTGTTAACCACTCGGAATCACCCCGAGGCCCTCGAGTCCTCAACCAAAAATACCAACAAGTTATATATCAACATACAAACTTCATCGAACCTTCGAATCACTCAAAACAACATCCAAATACCAAATTACCCTCGGATTCAAGCCTAAGAACTTCTAAATTTTCAAATTCGGCAACCGATGGCGAAACCAACCAAACCACGCCCGAATGACCTCAAATTTTGTACACACATCGCAAATGACACTACGAACCTACTCAAACTTCCGAAATTCCATTCCGACCCCGATATCAAATTTTCCACTGCCGACTGAAATCGCCAAATCTTCTAATTTCGCCAATTCAAGCCTAATTCTACCACGAACCTCCAAATCACATTCCGAATGCACTATTAAGTCCAAAATCACATAACGGAGTTAACGGAACCATCAAAATTCAAATATGAGATCGTTTATACATAGATCAACATCCGGTTGACTTTTTCAGGTTAGGTTTCTACTTAAGAGACAAAATGTCTCAATTCACTCTGAAATCACTCCGGTCCCGAACCAACTAACTCGATATAACATAATATAGCTGAATAACACAAAAAGTAGTTGAAATGGGGAAAACAGGGCTATAACTCTCACAACGACCGGCCGGGTCGTTACATCCTCCCTCTCTTAAACAACCGTTCGTCCTAGAACGGGTCTAGAAACATAGCTGGAGTCTCGAATAGGCGTAGATATCTGCTCCGCATCTCCCGATCGGTCTCCCAGGTGGCCTCCTCCACAGGCTGACCTCTCCACTGCACCTTCACCGAAGCTATATCCTTTGACCTCAACTTCTGAATTTGCGGATCCAAAATGGCCACCGGCTCCACATCAAAAGTCATATCACCCTCCAACTGAACCGTGCTGAAGTCCAAAACATGGGATGGATCAACAACATACTTCCAGAGCATGGAAACATGAAACACTGTATGCACACTCGACAAGCTGGGTGGCAAGGCAAGCTTATAAGCCACCTCCCCTATCCTCTGAAGCACCTCAAAAGGCCCAATGAATCGGGGGCTAAACTTGCCTGCTTCCCAAACCTCATAGCACCCTTCATGGGTGATACCTTCAGCAAAACCTTCTCCTCAACCATAAAAGACACATCACGGACCTTCCTATCCGCATAGCTCTTCTGCCTAGACTACGCTGTGCGAAGCCGCTCTTGAATCAATTTCACCTTATCTAATGCACCCTGGACCAAGTCTGTACCTAAGAGACTAGCCTCACCTGGATCAAACCATCCTACCAGAGATCTATACCTCCTCCCATATAAAGCCTCGTACGGAGCCATCTAAATACTCGACTGATAACTGTTGTTATATGCAAACTCCGTGAGTGGCAGAAACTGGTCCCATGAACCCTCAAAGTCAATGACACAAGCGCGCAACATGTCCTCCAATATCTGAATAGTGCGCTCGGATTGCCCGTCTGTCTGAGGGTTAAAAGTTGTGCTCAACTCAACCTGGGTACCCAACTCTCGCTGCACTGCCCTCCAAAACTGTGAGGTAAACTGAGTGCCCCTATCTGAAATGATGGAAACTGGGACACCATGCTGGCGAACAATCTCTAGGATGTAAATCTCAGCCAACCACTCTGAAGTATAAGTAGTACCAATAGGAACGAAGTGCGCGGACTTGGTCAGCCTATCCACAATAACCCAAATAGCATCGAACTTCCTCGAAGTCCGTGGAAGCCCAACTACAAAGTCCATGGTGATACACTCCCACTTCCACTCTGGGATCTCTAATCTCTGAAGTAAGCCACCCGGTCTTTGATGCTCATACTTAACCTGCTAACAGTTGAGACACCGAGCCACAAACCCAACTATATCTTTCTTCATCCGCCTCCACCAATAGTGTTGCCTCAAATCCTGGTACATCTTCGCGGCACCCGGATGGATGGAGTACCGCGAGCTGTGGGCCTCCTCAAGAATCAACTCTCGAAGCCCATCTATATTAGGCACACATATCCGGCCCTGCATCCTCAACACGCCATCATCACCATTGGTCACATCCCTAGCATCACCTCTCCGAACCCTGTCCTGAAGAATGAGTAAGTGAGGGTCATCATACTAACGCTCCCTGATACAGTCATAAAGAGAAGACTTAGAGACCACGCAAGCCAATACCCGACTAGGCTCCGAAATATCCAATCTGACAAGCTGGCCTGCTAAGGCCTGAACATCCAATGCTAAAGGTCTCTCTGCTGCTGAAAGATATGCTAAACTCCCCAAACTCTCTGCCCGGTGACTCAAGCATCGGCCACCACATTGGCCTTCCCCGGATGGTACAAAATAGTGATATCATAGTCCTTAAGAAGCTCCAACCATCTTCGCTGACGCAAATTAAGATTCTTCTATTTCAACAGATACTACAAACTCTGATGATCAGTATAGATCTCACAATGAACCCCATACAAATAATGGCGCCAAATCTTCGAGGCATGAATAATAGCTGCTAACTCAAGATCATGGACATGATAGTTCTTCTCATGGGTTTTCAACTGGCGTGAGGCGTAGTCAATCACCCTACCCTCCTGTATCAGAACACATCCAATGCCTATCCTCGAGGCATCACAATATAAAGTGTAGGAACCTAAAGCTAATGGCAGAACTAACACTAGAGTTGTGGTCAAGGCGGTCTTGAGCTTCTAAAAGCTCTCCTCACACTCGTCTGACCACCTGAATGGAGCACCCTTTTGGGTCAATTTGGTTAAGGGCGATGCGATAGACGAGAAACCCTAAACAAACCGACGGTAATAACCAGCCAAACCGAGAAAGCTCTGAATCTCTGAAGCTGAGGACGGTCTAGGCCAACTCTAAACCGCCTCTATCTTCTTCGGATCAACCTGAATAACCTCACTGGATACCACATGTCACAAGAATGCTACTGAACTGAGCCAAAACTCACACTTGGAGAACTTTGCATAAAGTTTCTCCTCCTTCAATCTCTGTAATACAATCCTCAAATGCTGAGCATGCTCCTCCTGGCTACGAGAATACACCAGGATGTCATCAATGAATATAACAAAGAATGAGTCCAAATAGGGTTGGAATACATTGTTCATCAAATGCATGCATGCTGCTGGGGTATTGGTCAGCCCAAAAGACATCACTAAGAACTCATAATGGCCATATCGAGTCCTGAAAGCTGTCTTAAGAATATCTAAATCCCGAATCTTCAGCTGGTGAAAACCGGACCTCAAATCAATCTTAGAGAACACCCTCGCTCCCTGAAGCTGGTCGAATAAATCATTAATACGAGGCAAGGGATACTTGTTCTTGACTGTGACCTTGTTCAACTGCCTGTAATCAATACACATTCTCATGGAACCATCCTTCTTCTTCACAAATAGAACCGGTGCACCCCAAGGTGACACACTAGGCTGAATAAACCCCTTATCAATGAGTTCCTAAAGCTGTTCTTTCAATTCCTTCAACTCTGCCGGTTCCATACGATACGATATAATAGAAATGGGCTGAGTGCCTGGCACCAAATCAATACCGAAGTCAATATCCCTGTCAGGCGGCATGCCCGACAAGTCTGCAGGAAACATATTCGAAAAATCACGTACCACCGGAAGAGAATCAATGACAGGAGTCTCTGCACTAACATCCCTCACAAAAGCCAAATAGGATAAGCAACCCTTCTCAACCATGCGCTGAGCCTTCAAATATGAAATCACACTACTTGGTACATAATCTACAGAACCGCTCCACTCAACCCTCGAAATTCCCGGCATAGCTAACATCACCGTCTTAGTGTAAAAATCTAGAACATCATGACATGGAGATAACCAATCCATACCTAATATCACATCAAAGTCGACCATACTGAGCAACAAAAGGTCCACTTAGGTGTCCAGACCCCCCAATAGTCACCACGCATGAACGATATACTCGGTCCACGATAATAATATCGCCCACAGGAGTAGATACATGATCAGATGAAACTAAAGACTCACGAGGAAAATCCAGAAAATGGGCAAAATACGAGGAAACATATGAATACGTGGAACTAGGGTCAAATAATACCGAGGCATCTCTATGACAAACTAAGACAATACTTGTAATCACAGCATCTGAAGCAATAGCATCTGGTCTGGCAGGGAGGGCATAGAAACGGGCCTGGCCACCCCCTGATCTGCCTCCCCCTAGCTGACTGACCTTCACCCCGAGCTGACTGGGCGGGTGGTGAGGTAACTGGTGCTGAAGTCGGAGACTGACTCCTTTGCTGAGATAGACCTCCATGACGATGAGGACAATGCCTCCACATATGCCCAAACTCCCCACACTCAAAACAACTCCCTAGTGCTGGTGGCGGGAACTGAAGGGAACCCCTAGCACTAGGATAACTGGTAGAAGAACATGGCATGGAAGAGCCCTGAACAGGTGGAGCACGGGATGAACTCTGAGCTGTAAGGGCACTAAGTGATGAGTGGCCCTGATGAGAACTGTGAGAACCATGTACAGATGATGCACCACAGTGAAATGGCCGAGATGACTGAGCCTGCCTGTAATGACGACCTCTACCAGGCTGAAACTGAACCCCAAAAGGAGTACCGCTAAATCCACCCTAACCACGAGGCCTCTTGGCCTCCCTCTCAACCCTCTCCTGACCGCGAACCATCTCAATCTGCCGAGCAATGTCGACAACCTCATCAAAAGTAGCACCTGAAACCCTCTCTCTGGTCATGAGCAACTGTAGCTGATAAGTGAGACCATCAATAAACCTCATGATCTTCTCCCTGTCCGTGGGAACCAACCAGATAGCATGACGGCCCAACTCAGAGAACCATATCTCATACTATGTCACAGATATATTACCCTGTCGAAGCCGCTCAAACTATCTGCGCAGCTCCTCTATGCAGGATCGAGACAGGAACTTCTCCAAAAAGACCACGGAGAACTGCTGCCAAGTAAGGGGTGCTGCGCCAATAGGCCTACGCCTCTCGTAAGTCTCCCACCATCTGAGTGCAGCCCCGAAAAACTGAAAAGTAGTGAAGGAGACCCCACAAGTCTCCAGAATACTAGAAGTACAGAGTATCCTCTCACACATGTCCAAAAAGTCCTGAGCATCCTCTCTCTCTGTGCTACTGAAAGGTGGTGGCTGGAGTCTCCCAAACCTTTCCAACCTACGCTGATCATCCTCAGGCATAACAGGAACCACATAATCCTGAGCAACCGCAACTGGCTGGGCTGGTGGTACCCCCTGTGTCTGGAGTCCCTGAACAACCTGCTCGGGTTATGCGAGCAACGGGAGTCTAAGTGCCTGTGCCTCCCCCGGCCTGAGAAGTGGATGCGGCCGTCGATATAGAGACCGCTTGAGCAAGGCCAGTACACGCTGTCATAATTTGAGCTAGGGCCTCCTGAAGGCCAGGAATCACAATAGGCACAGGTGGTGCCTGAGCTGGTGCATCAACAACTGGAATCTGGTACTGAGATGGGACAACTGGTGGATCTGTAGGTACTGCCCTAGTTGCGGTATGGGTTGCACCTCTGCCCCTACCATGGCCTCTACCGCGGCCTCGGCTTCTCGCAGCCCTCGCTGTTGGTACTATTGGCTGGCCCTCCTGACCGGTAGTACGAGTCCTCACCATCTGTGAGAGAATGAAACAACAAATGTTTAATTACTAGAATCAACAGATTCGCACGACAAGAATTCAACAATGTGGAATCTTCCTAAAGGTTCTGCAGCCTCTCGAAGATAAGTACAGCCGTCTCCGTACCGATCTGCAAGACTCTACTAAACTCGCTTATGACTCGTGAGACCTATGTAACCTAGGTACTGATACCAATCTGTCACGACCCAAACTAACCCTGTCGTGATGGCGCCTATCGTGGTACTAGGCAAGCCGACTCATTCTAAAACAAATCGATATTTTTCATTTCAAGGATAATTCCAAGGCTATTTAGTTTTAAAACCTTTGTAAAGGAGTTCAAATCAAACAAAAGTGCGGAAAAGAAAAGCCCGACATCGGGGTGTCACTAGTCATGAGCATCTAATACAATCTTTCTAACAATATCAAGGCTAAATTAGTCTGGAAAATAGCTAAATACAACTAGAGAAAGATAAGAGGGAGAAGATCAGGGGCTGCGATCACCAAATAGCTACCTTGCTATCTCCGAAAAAATCTGCAACCAGAATAATCAACAATCGCTAACGTGTCCAGCTACACCTGGATCCACATACAAGGTGCAGGGAGTAACATGAGTACGCCAACTCAGTAAGTAACAAAAATAAATAAATATTGAGCAGTAGTGACGAGCATTAAAGAATATAACATTTATATCATGAAATCTCAGTAAAATACCTCATGCTTTTAAAATTAGGATTTGCATCAAAATATCTCATCTAAATCGAGTTCCAGTTAAAAATCATTTAAGGATATTTTTCAAAAGTTTTCAAACAGAGGAAAAATGCAAAGGTGAGCAAAAATGATGAAATCATAAACAGCCCCTCGGGCAAAGCATCACTCATATACAGCCCCTCGGGCAAACCTCACAATCACTCTTGCCACTCGGGCATACCTCACAATCACTCATGCCTCCTAGTCACTCAGCACTCGGCACTCGGTACTCGCACTCAGTAGGTACCTACGCTCACTGGGTGTGTGTACAGACTCCGGAGGGACTCCTTCAGCCCAAGCACTATATCAAGCCAAATCATGGCATAAATCACTTAAGCCCTCGGCCTATATCAAACATGATGCGGCGTGCAGCCCGATCCTATAAATATCCTCACAAATCAGGCCCTCGGCCTCACTCAGTCATAAACCTCTCAAGCCACTCGGGCATTTCAGTAAAAACAGGGCATTCAGCCCAAAACAACATTTATATACATCAAAATAGAGTCATAAAACTGAGTTATGCAGTAAACAAGTATAACCATGACTGAGTATAGATTTTTAATCGAAAACAGTGAAAGGATAGTAAGAAAAGGCCCCTAAGGGTCCAAACAGCACTGGCACAAGGTCCAAACATGGCATTCAGCCCAATTTACAAAAACTCTTTCTAAAACATATAAGTATCATATAATTTCCACAAAATATGCAACTTTACAGTTGCTACGGGATGGATCAAGTCACAATCCCCAACAGTGCACGCCCACACGCCCGTCATCTAAGCATGTGCGTCACCTCAAAATAGTAGAATGATACAAAAATCTGGGATTTCATACCTTTAGGACTAGATTTAAAATCGTTACTTACCTCAAACCGGTCAAATAACTACCCCGCAATGCTCTTGCCTCTGGACTCGGCCTCCAAATACTCGGAATCTATTCAAAATCAGTACAATACCATCAATACGTGCTAATGGAATGAATCCCACAAGAAATGCTAGAAAATTAGACCAAAACCCGAAATTGGCTCAAACCCGGCCCCCGGGCCAACGTCTCAAAATCCGCCAAAAATTTACAAAACTAGAAAGCCCATTCACTCACGAGTCTAACCATACCAAATTCATCAAAATCCGACATCGTTTGGTCCTTCAAATCCTTAAATTACCTCTCCAAAAATCCCAAGCCCTAACCCCTCATTTTCACTAATTACATGATTAAACAACGGAAAATCACCATATGTATGAGTATTAGGGCTCAAGTAACTTACCTCAATGAAAATCCCCTTGATTCCCTCTTCAAATCTCTCCCAAAAGCTCCAACACCGAATAGAAATGGTGAAGAATGCACCAAAATTCGCGAAGTGAGCAATGTATACATTCTGCCCAGGATTCTCGCACCCGCGCGACCGCACCTGCGGTCCCAACAACCGAACCTGCGCAAATCACTTAACGCCCAGGTTCTGAATCTGCGGCAAACTTGTCGCACCTGCACGTGGTGTGCCGCATCTGCGAAGCCATCCTTCTTCCTTCCTTCTGCATCTGCGCCCCAGGTCTCGCACTTGCGGGCTCGCAGATGTGATAGCCTTCTCGCACTTACGCATCCTGCCTAGCCCAGCATTGCCCGCACCTGCGAACCCCCATGCACACCAGCAGTCCCGCACCTGCGATCCTTCCTTCCGCAGGTGCGGAAATAGCAGAAGCAGCAGCTTCAGCTGCAGCGGCCCTGCACCTGCGATCCTTCCTTCCATAGGTGCGGAAATAGCAGAAGCAGCAGCTTCAGCTGCATCTTCCAACTTCGACAAATCCGTTAATCACTCGAAATCACCCCGAGGACCTCGGGACCTCAACCAAAAATACCAACAAGTTATACATCAACATACAAACTTAGTCGAACCTTCGAATCACTCAAAAAAACATCAAAACACCAAATTACCCTCAGATTCAAGCCTAAGAACTTCTAAATTTCCAAATTCGGCAACCGATGTCGAAACCAACCAAATCACGTCCGATTGACCTCAAATTTTGTACACACGTCGCAAATGACACTATGAACCTACTCAAACTTCCGAAATTCCATTCCGACCCCAATATCAAATTTTCCACTGCCGACCGAAATCGCCAAATTTTCCAATTTCGCCAATTCAAGCCTAATTCTATCACGGACCTCCAAATCACATTCCGGACGCACTCCTAAGTCCAAAGTTACCTAACGGAGCTAACAGAACCATCAGAATTCAAATATGAGATTGTTTACACATAGGTCAACATTCGATTAACTTTTCCAACTTAAGTTTCTACTTAAGAGACTAAGCGTCTCAATTCACTCTGAAACCACTCCGGTCCCAAACCAACTAACCTGATATAACATAATATAGCTGAATAACACAAAAAAGTAGAAATGGGAAAAAATGGGCTATAACTCTCGAAACGACCGGCCGGGTCGTTACACAAAGTGTATGCTGGGCAGACCACTTAAGTGATTTATTCCGAAATTTTGCTCATTCTCTCATATTTTGAATCCTAGACTTCGAGTAGTGGAGATTATGAAGAATAATTTTACTACTACATTGGAGATAAGGAATTTTCATTTGGATTTAGCTATATATATATCTTAATTTCTCATGGATTTCTACACCTAAAACTTGAAATTCTAAAGCGAAATTTAGGATTTTTGTCTATAACTTAAGATGGTGTATTTCGGGGGGATTTGAGTGTCGATTTGGACTCTATTTTGGAATCTAATAACATATTTAGACTCACGAGGTTATGAGTAGTCGGGATCTACCCCTTGACTTGAGTTTGATCATGTCAGCCTAGGTTGACTTCTGTTGACTTTTGGGGATTTGATTAACAATTGAAGGTTTGTTGTTAAAGTTGATTCCTATAACTTTATTTGACGTTATTGAGTTGTTTTTGACTAGTTCGAGTCATTTGGAATTCGATTTTAGAGGAAAGTCTATATTGGAAGGTTGAAGCTTATCGGGTGGAGGTAAGTCTCTTGTCTATCTTGCTAAGAGGGAATTATCCTTATTGGTGATCTATTTGCTACTTGATGCTCGATTTAGGAGCTACGTATCAGTGTTTTAAAAGGCGTTTTCGGGGCGAGGCGCACCAAAAATTCTCCGAGGCGATGGTGTGGGGCGAATGTCCCAAGAGGTGTACGCCCAACAATTCGGGGCATACGCACGGGCGTTCGGGGCACACACGCGGGCATTTGATGCGCGTTTTTGTAGTGAGGCGTAAGCCCCAGAGACTTTTTCAAATTAAAATAAAATTTATTGAATAAGTCCTTCATATAATTCTCAAATTCTCAAAAGTCAGCTTGTAATTACTCAAAAGTTTTAAAAAGGAACTGAAATGTATTAAATTTAAAACTCAAGACCTTTTTTATTTATTGAAGCCCTAATTTATGATTTTTTCCAATTCTTTATTTTGTCCGCTAGTCAGCTAATATCTTCCAAAAGCAACGAATATTCAATTTTTTTTAACAAATATAAAGAGAACTCCATTCTCCTTCATAACAGCAAATTAAAATTCAAAGTTCAAATTGCAGGTAAGTCATCTTTTTTGTTCCTCCATGTAGAAAACTTTATTCTTTTTGACTCAACTTACTTGTGCTTGTAAGTAGCGTATAATAGATTGTGTTGACTAATTTTTTGTGGGGATGGAGCACATCTATATATATATATATATATATATAAGTATATTTTTCACACATTTATAGTTTTCTTCAATTTTTATGTAATTTTACCTGTTTATAAATATTTACTGTAATTATATTATTTTATAAACTATTAAAAATTAAATACCCATGAGGCTTACGCCCCGTGCCTCGGGGCTTACGCCTCGCCTTACGCCCACGCCTTTAAAAACACTCCTACATATATGCGTAGCTAGGTTTTGATCATATCCAATATTGTTGACTTGGGTTATGCTTTGTTTGGATTATATGAAGTTATTATCCATGTTTCAGTCGATTCTATGACTACGTGATAATTCATAATTATGATTCATGAGCATGCTTAAGGTTATAACTTATTTAATTGGGCACAAAGGTTATTTTTCCATGTTAAGCTTTATTATAAGTCTGTAGTCATACACTAGTCTTATTTACTTTATGATTTGGTGTTTATATGGCTTAATTGACTCATATTAAATAATATGATTGAACTACGCATGCTTAAATAGTTTATTGAGCCATTGTGATAGATTGACTTACATGGTTAGCCATATCCATTTTCTAACCATATGAGCTTTTATCCGCATTCTTGTTATTATTGTCCGATACTTTTTTATTATATTATTTCATACACATATGCATGAGTGGAGAGTTGGTTTTTGTGAAAATTGAGGATTTGGGCATTACAGATACTTTGAGAGGATATTGATTATTGGTTATTGATCATTAATTATAAAATGATCAACGCTTGGATATGGATCTTTCCCTTTGGAGTTAGGTGATTACCCATGTTATAGTCACGACCCAAAATCTCAATCATGGGACCGTGATAGATCCTAACATTTGTTTCCTAGGCAAGCCAATATTAGAACAATAACTAACGTGATGTAACAATAAAAGAGACTTTAAAATAAAAGAGCGTAATAGCAAAAACGAATAATATGTGTACAACCAACACACTGTAAAACTATTCCTACAAACTGGTGCAATAAGTACATGAGCAACTAGAATACTACATATAAGGTCTGAAATAAAATACAAAACTGTCCGGCACAAAGTAAACAACAACAAAGATAGGAAGGGGACTTCAGAGTCTGTGAACGCCTAACACTAACTCGAGTCTACTGGAAGGAAGGGTCCGAGCAATCACCGCTGAACACCGCTGGGACCAACACCGGGATCTGCACGAGAAGTGTAAAATTATAGTATGAGTACAACCGACCCTATATACTCTGTAACTGCCGAGCCTGACCTCGACGAAGTAGTGAGGCTATGACAAGACACACACTATAAACCGATACGAGTAATAAGCAGAAAAGCAAAAACGAAATAGAGAAAAAAATAACTACTTGCTAAACGGAATAAGAAATAAATAATAGAGGGCTCCAGCATATCATCCCAATCACAGTCTTACACCACAATACAATAGAGGAATCTAACAACCAAGAATAACCACAATACATCATCTTCGTTGCGACACGCAACTCGATCCCCCCTCCCCCCCTATATATATATATATATATATGGCGTGCAACCCTATCCATATATACATATAATTTTGTTGCGGTGGTATAATCCGATCCACACATACATATAATATTGTTGCAAGCTTGCAACCCGATCAACATATAACATCCAACTATGACGAATCTCAAAATGTAACATAAAAAGGAACTAAAATGCATAAATCCTCTAAGATAATCCAATACAACATAGTAAAGTGAAATAGAAGCAAGTATAAATAAATAAGCAAGTGAAAGCAAGAGATAGGTAACATGTAAGAGCATATAACAAGTAAGGGTGGAGGATAAGTAAAGGCATGATTAAGTGGAAGCATGTAACAATTAAAGACATGTAAGAAGTGAATGCATATATTTAACAAGTAAGGACATTGTTGACGGCCAATTTTGACCCTCCCTTTTTAAATTAATTTATTCATACTTAATAATTTACAATAAATATTTTTAAAGTGTTCTCTAGTAATAAAAACCTATTTTTACAAATTAATTAAGTATTAGTTTTAAAATTAATCACGTAGTATTAATATTATGTAATTATGAATATATTTTCTATTTTAATATTATTAAGATAACTTTTTTATATACATTACATAGGTTCTATAGTTAATTTAATAAATTACTCTTTAATTTCTAGTTAATTAGACTACTATGTTAAAAATTTGAAATCAGTGCTACAATTTAGAAAATAAAGTATTTTTATAAATAAATAATTAAAATAATTACTTGTATATATAATAATTATAATTTTATCACATTTTATTAAATATTATTAAGTTTATTTAAATTAATTTCTAAAAGGGATTAAAGACAAAATGCTACAATTGCAATTCTCAATTAAATGCAAAATGACCATCTTTTAAATTATTTTTGGCCTAAACGTGCAAGCCCAATCCAAAACATACCCAGTCCAAATACCCCATCTCCATTCCAATGTGGCTATCGAGGCCACTCTCTTAGAGCCAATGAGCTCGCGCCACGTCACCTCTCCATAACACTCATACAAGAAACACAGTGAATCCAAGCCGTTTGTTCCTTAAATCAACGGTTCACGTTTTATCTCCAATTTTCTTTTGATTTTAAACACCCATCCCAGAGATCTCATCCCTACCGTCCAAAATCTCCTAATCTAAGGGACACGAAAAATCCTCCCTAAATATCCTAATTGACCAAATTATCTAGGCCATTGATCTAATGATCCAACGACCCAGGTTCTATCTCTCAACATTAACCCACGAGACCAATCCCAATCCCCCCAAACCCTAATCATTCACTCAAAGACCTGTTCGTCTCTCTTTCCCTTTGCTCTCTCTTTTCTCTCATCTCCATCAGCCATCAATCTCTAAAACTTTGCACAGATTTGTGCAAGGTCACTCGAAATCACTCAGAATTATCTCTTCTATCTCTCTATCCGCGAATCCAACCGGCTATTTCCTATCTCAACACTCAAAATTCAAAACCCAATTCTAGAACCCTAAGCTCAGAACATCGCTGGCCTAATTTCTCCTTCGTTCTTTCAAATCCAACTTATAGATTCATCTGCGGGTTTCAGTTTAATCAACTTATGTTACGAAGCCAGTTGATTTTAGTTTCCATTTTTGTTGATTAAATTCGAAACCCCTAATCTGAAACCCTAGACTCAAAGATGAACTTCAAATCTCCAGATTTCCTTTATGTTTTGTTAAATCAGAGCATGCAAAAGCACATTTCATAGCCTCATCATGATTAATTGAAGTGCAGAGGTCAAATTCAATGACCTCTGGACATTGGAGCTTTGACCGATGGGTTTTGCCTTCAACGGTCAACCTTCTTCACTTAGGTAAGTTTGTTCATAATTTTCCCCCTCTGTCTCTCAAATGTTTCACTCGATTTTGCTATCATCATCAATTTGTTGTCACTTTCCACTCATGATTTTGAATCCATTGAAACCCTAGAGCCTTAATGGCACTATAAATAAGGCCTTTAATGTTCTCACCTAACATCATCTACACATCATCCACAAAACCACCTAACATCATCTACACAACCACTTAACACTGAAAAGAATACACCAAGAACACTTAGCAAAAGCAAAAATCAGTATAGTAGTTGTAGAGTTTTTTCGACTAAGCTCTTACTCGAATTCTGACTTTGCTCCGAGGTATTCATTTGGTTGAAGTCTCTGAGTTCTATTTGGCATGCTTCCCTACGAAAGGTCAGTGCACCTTCACCCTCTTCTCTTCTAATTGTTTTACTTGAATGCTATGTACATGCTGTTGTTTTTTCTATTAACTGTATTAGCTTATAATATTTGTCATTAGCCTATAAAGTGTTATCCCAGTTCATATTAAAGTGTTATTGATCTGTGGTCATTCCTCATGTTTTCAGAATCTCTTAAATTGGTATTGACTAAACTGTTACATGACTTTAATGACTTGCATCTCTGAGCCTAAACAGTCTATATGATTAAGTTTCCTTTATGAGCTTTAATAACTTTCATATAGCTAATATGATTAAACTCCCTTAATGTGCTCTAATGACTCCCGTGCTTGTTCAAACTTTAGGGTTTCTGTCAATAGTTCTACTATGACGTTATTATGATCTTCATCTCTATACACTATTTTCCTGCATCATGTTGTCTTATGGTCGAGAACACTGTCTGATAATCCTCATTAGGACAAAACCTGAGAGTTCATAGTTTACATCCTTCACCATTTAACTGAAGTTTGAGAAATACAAGTGTTTTAAATGCTCTCTTCCTTTATATATGTGGATGTTAATTCTAAGAACAACTCTCTGAGTCTTCTTTATTATGTTCATGTCTGATTGATTGGCTGTAGATATATGAGATAGTTTTACAAACCTGAACTCTTAGGAGTACCAATAATCCTTCTGTACATACTCTTTAAGATTAAGTTACCCCTTTTTCATAACAATAGGTCATGGTTTTTGTTTGTTACAGTTGAATAGTAATTGTTGTTAATCTGAACATATTTGTCTCATATTTAGATAAAAAATCTCAATCTGTATGTGTTAAATAGATATTCCAAATGTTCTTGTTATGTTGGAGTTACTATTTGAGAAGGTGATTTAAGTATGGGATGTGTGTTAATATGTTATGACTTGAAAACGCGATTCTAATGAAAGCTATCATATCGAATTGTGTAAGAAATCACATGTGCCTAAGACCTTTAATTGTTCAAATATGTACTTAGAGTCTTGAATAGAAATGTTTTTTGTTGACGATCCGTGATGATGTTTGAAAGTGAAACAGTAAGTATAGAATATGAAATACGGCCAACGTGCCAAAAATGATATTACACTTTCTACTATTAATGCCAATGAAACAGAGAGGCGAGAACAAGATGTTGAAATGAGTTGTGAATCCTTTTAATAGTAAATGCTTTGGGAGTATCGTTTAGTCACTGAGGAAGGGTAGGTCAAAATAACCTAACCCTGAAACTACACATGCCGGTGTAGGAGTGATTGAGGGGTAAATCCCCGTATTAATGTGATGAAGTTGTTTCCCCTTATATGGGATGGGATTGATGTGTTGATATGTCTTCCCTTAAATGGGATGAGATTATTGCTAGCGAGGTGTGATATGATGTCAATCCACACGGCATTGTGGTGAGACGGCTTAGCCAATCGAGCTGAGATCGGACGTCATGCCGCGCACATAGTGGTATTATGAGTGGATGTCTCGGGGTGATACGACTTAACTGATCGGGCTGAGATCGGACTCCCTTTAAAAATACGGTGGTGTATCGGTTCTAAAGATATCCCAACTTAAAAAGATTGAAACTTACTTGAAATTATGTTTCCTCTAACTTGACACCTTGATGCGGTTTGAATCTCTTAATGATTTCATGTTTCCTTCTCCACTTAGCGTTAATTGTTATAATGAGAGGGTGTTTAGTTTTACATACTAGTACTATTCCATATGTACTAATGTCCCTTTTGCCAGGGGCGCTGCATCTTTAATGGATGCATGTGGTTCCATAGCAGGTGATATTGATCAGTGACAACAACACACCCTCTCATTAGCTGACTTGGTGAGCCCCACTTCATTCCGGGGTCCTGTATCTTTTGTCCTTTGTACATTGCATTTTGAGGTATAGCGGAGGCCTTGTTGCTGGTACTGTCTTAGCACTCTTTTGTTTCTGTTAGAGGCTCTGTAGACATAGTGTGAGTTGTATATTAATTTGGGAAGGTTGAACTAAAAATATTATAATCATATCATCTGTTCCGCTTGAACTATGATTGTATAGTGTACTATTTTGGGAACTTGTTAATGATGTAACTTATGGAAATGAACCGGTGTTGTACACATGGCCCCTTACCGTCTAATTAATGAAATATATTTATCTCTTTATTCATGGGTGAGTTGGGTAGACGATATTGTGCAGGCTTTCTCGAACGGGGCAACTCTGTTGAGCGCCGGTCGCGCTCCCCAAGGTCGGGGCGTGACACTTATCTCCACCCGACGAGATTAAATCAATCAACAACAGCCTTTCTGATCAATCCAACACCAAACGACTCAAATCTAGTCAAACATGTGAGCCAATACAAGCTTTAGGAATTGATTCCATATTAAAAGGGTTCAATCTTTAAACCATATAAAAAATTCAATAAAAAGTCAACCTTGGGCCTTTATAGATATAGTTCATCCAAAACCTCACTATTCCAAATATATGATTAGATTCTAAAACCAAGTCCAAATCGACTCCCAAATTCTCAATTTGCACTCTCTAAAATTATAAACAAAACCCTTAAATTTCTCTTTACAATTCCTTGATCTAAATATAATAATCCACGAGGAAATAGGATATATAATCAAATCAAGTAAAAATCACTTACCCTCAAATTAGTGATGAAAATTTCCCCAAAAATCGCCTCTCCCAAGCTCCAAAACCCAAAATAGTAGAAAATGAGCTAAACCCTCGAATATAATGTCATGGGCTGCTTTCCAGGCATGCCCCATGACCCCTTAGATGCACCCCATGTGTAATGACCCAACCAGTCATTTTTACTTTTAGAACCCTGTTTTCCTAAATAAAATGACCTGTATGTGCTTTTATAAATTTATGACTTGCGGGGATGGTTGTTTCGGGATTTGAAAGTGTTCGGGTTAAAATCGAAACACTTGGTACCTTAAGTTGGCCTTAAAATACTAAGTTTGACTCGGTCAATATTTTGAGAAAATAACCCCGGAATAGAATTTTGATGATTCCAACAGCTCTATATGGTGATTTTGGACTTAGGAGCGTGTTCGGAATTTTATTCGGAAGTCCGTAGTTAAATTAGGCTTGAAATGGCTAAAATAGGAATTTAAGTTTGAAAGTTTGACCGAGGAGTTGACTTTTTGATATCAGGGTCGTAATCCAGTTTCGAAAGTTTTCATAGCTCTGTTATGTCATTTATGACTTGCATTCAAAATTTGAGGTCAATCGGACTTGATTTGATATGTTCTTGCGTCGTTTGTAGAAATTGAAAGTTTCAAAGTTTATTAGGATTGAATCTATATGCGATTCATGTTTTTTAGTGTTGTTGGATGTTATTTGAAGGCTCGACTAAGTTCGTATGATGTATTAGGACTTGTTGGTATAACTGGTTGAGGTTCCGAGGGTCTCGGGCGTGTTCTGGATGGTTAATGGATCATTTTTGGCCTTTGTGAGATAGCTGATATCTGCTGCTGCAATTTTTCTGATTTCCTCTTTCGCGTTCGCGGGAGGAGCCTCGCGTTCACGAAGAGTTTTTTGAGCTGGTGAATTTTTGATCTACGCGTTCGCGGAGGAGAGGACGCGAATGCGAAGGGTAGGGTAGTGTGTGCATCGCAAACGCGTGGGTGGTGTCGCGTTCGCGAAGGAGTGTGAGGCAGTTGGGAACCCCAGTCTTTTGTTCTACGCATTCGCGAGGTAAGGGACGTGTTCGCGAAGGTCTAAGTTTCCAAAGCTTCACGTTCGCGAAGCGTAGGTCGCGTTTGCGAAGAGGAAAGTTGGGCAGCACATTTTTGTGCTTCGCGAACGTGAGGCAAGGGTCACGTTCGCGAAGAAGAAACCACTGGACAGAATGTTTAAGTTCAGAAAATGGGACTTCATCCCATTTTCCATTTTTAACGATTTGGAGCTCGGATTGAGGCGAATTTTGGGAGATTTTCAGAGAAAACATTGGGGTAAGTGTTCGTAACTCAATCTTGGTTAGATTACCCGAATCCATCCCTGTTTTTATTATTTAATTGGTGATTTAAGTTTAAAAAAAATTGAAAAAACCCTCTTGGATAGATTTGAGGATTTAGGGTCTAATTTTTATTGGAATTTAGTCATTTTGGTATGGTTAGACTCGTGGTTGAATGGGCGTTCATATTTCGTAACTTTCGCCGGATTTCGAGAGCCATTTTTGAGTTAATTTCGGATTTTTATTAAAAAATATAGTATTTTCTTATAGAATTAATTCTATAATTTTTGTTGACTGTATCAAATTAATTATGACTAGATACGAGTCGACCGGAATCGGAAAATCGAGGAAAAAGCATACTACTTGGTTAAATTGGAGCAAGTTGAGGCAAGTGACTTGTCTAACCTTGTGTGGGGAAAATTTTTCCTAGGATTGGTATTAATTGTAATGTGATGAAAGTCGTGTATACGAGGTGATGAGTGTGTACACGAACTAAATGTGAAGGATTATGTTTTTAAATTGTGAAGATCACTGTTGTACATTAATTAAATTATTAAATCTTGTTATATTCTCCATCATTGATTTGATTCGTATACTTTAAATTTGCTTGACCTTTTCCTGCTAATTGTTTTACCTGTTTAGTTGAAACTTAGTTTCTTTTATTCTGTGCATTATTTGAAATTAATTTTCTTTAAATTAAATATTATTAATATGAAGTATTTGATATTTTTAAATTTGGTATTGAAGCAACGTATTAAAGATTTTGAAATATTATTTTGCTAAATTATTTATTTTCGAATATTTTTGTAAGATTTTTATACTCATTGTGATGGAGACGTGAGCTCTTTATTGTGGAAAACTATTATTGATGATTTATGTTGGCATGATCCGTGAGCTCTTTATTGTGAAAAAATATTGTTGTTGATTTACTTTGGCAAATTGAAATATTTGGGCACTTGAGGTGCAAATTATGATATGTTGTGATATTGATACGCATGCGGTGGTATAAGGTCTGGATATTGAAACGCATGCAGTGAGATAAGGGTGGCTTGATATGCGTGGCTAGTAGGGGGAACTACTAGAAGTCATACAGTGTGATAAGGATGGCTAAAACGCGGGATGCTATTTCGGAAAAAATATTTTCTTTAAAATAAATTGTGAAGGCTCCCGCGGTGAGATAAGGAAATGAGATATTGTGAATTTATTTATGATTTGGGACTACGATGTAGTACCTCAGGAGTGCCCTTGTTGATATTGATTTATGGTCGTAGTTGTCGTTGATTATTTGTTGTGATTTTCTTAAGTTGAAAGAAAATTTTGGTGGTTTCTACGAGATATTATTTGTCATTATTTTGTATAATTAAATGATGACTTGCTACTTGATTCATTTCTATTATCATTTATTTTATTATATTGTTAAATATTTTTTCATGTTATTATTATTTTCCAGTAAGGCTTGACCTGACCTCGTCAATATTCTACCGAGGTTAGGCTTGGCACTTACTGGGTACCGCTGTGGTATACTCATACTACGCTTCTGCACATCTTTTTGTGCAGATCCAGGTACATCTTATTAGACTAGGCATCAGTAAACTAGCTGTACGAGGAGACTTCGAGGTATACCTGCCAGCGTCCGCAGACTCCGGAGTCCCCTTCTATCTTACTATGTTGCTTCTTTATTTGTTTTAGACTCTGACATATAGAGACAGAGAATAAATTCTTAGAAGCTTGTGACTTATTTCTACCGAGTTTTGGGTGTTGAATTTGTTTGAATTATAGTTTATTTATTTCAGATATTTATTATTATTCCGCATTGATAGGCTTACCTAGTCTTAGAGACTAGGTACCATCACGACATCCTACGGAGGGAATTTGGGGTCGTGACACCGTGGCGTCCTGGCAAGCCTCCCAATGCCCAGCACCATGGGCGGCCCTGTGGTCTCAACAGAGACAAGGGACAAGCGCGCATGTGCCTCTGTCGCCTTACTGATAGCCCTCGCCAGCGCCCATCGGCTGGCAGATGCCAACAATGTCGCGCGCACAGACAATGCCGCACGCAAAGACCATGATGATGCCAACAGTGTCGCGCGCAGAGATCCTGATGCCTCGCCAGTGCCCAACCGCAGGCAGATTACAACAGCATCGCGCGCACAAACCATGGTGCCAAGTGTCAGTGCCCAGCCGCAGGCAGACGCAAATAGTGTCACGTGCGCCGACAACACTGCGCGCGCAGACCCTAATGCTAAAGATAAAGTTGCTGCCAATAGACTTGTTTCGACCTTGTAGTTTTACTTCATTTACTTTTAGTGTGCTTCTACAGCTTATATAGGTCAAGTCATGTAACTTTGGTTTATTTTTTTATTCATTATTAGGGGGGATCAAACATTCAAACATTCAAACATTCAAACATTCAAGCAAGCAAATATTTCTCTGTACTGGTGTCTCTCCCCCTCGACAACGCGTAGCCTTTTGTAATAGCTTCCATTTAATAATGCAATCAACTTTCATTCTCAATTGCTCCCTTCAATTCTCTTCATTGCTCGTGACATTAGTTTTTAATGTACGACACTGACAATCCCGTCTAGCATATGGAGGGGACCTCAATTGGCGGACAACAACCGCACTGACATCAGTTGCTTAGCTTTACGTCTCCCTTCCAAGGAAACTCAGGAACGTACCATATAACAGTTTGTATCATAGCTTAGGCTCGACATCGGACGAGGGAACATATTACCATTACCACCATTTCTGACCATGGTGAATTATGGGGATTGCATCGCGACCCTTGAAGAGACGCTTGACGTATTACGGCCCATCGTGGATACGGTACCTAATCTAAGAACCAGCCTAGTGCAAAGGTTGGACGACCTGGACAACAGAATGCGGCAAGCCGAAGTTGACATAGCAAACATCAGTTGCGACTCTAAGGGAGACCGGCAAACAGCAACCGTAGAGGCAGCCGAAATTTAAGGCAAATTTGAGGACCTCCAACAGGAGCGCGCCGAGGATTTAGCCCTTAGGGAACTAGAGGCAGATAGGGTGACTTCCATACAACAAACCATAGATAAACTTGACAGGCCAGCGCAGTGTTGTCAATGTTGCCCAACAAGGCCTGCTTAGAGGAGACGAAAATCGAATCAGGGGTGTTGTGAACCTCGCCCCTGTGCCATAAAATCTAAAATTTCTGGAGCCAAAGCTATACAGCGAAGCTCGGGATGCTAAAGAAGTAGAGAACTTTGTCTTTGACATCGAATAGTACTTCGATGTCATGGGGTAGTTAGAAGAAGCCAAAAAGGTAGCAATTGATGCCATGTATCTTCAGGGTGATGCTAAACTCTAGTGGCGGGTGAAATACGAAGCCATCAGGTCCGGTGAAAATACTCTCAAGACATGGGCAGAACTGAAGGCAGCCATATGCCTGCAGTTCTTCCCCGAAAATGTGGAATACAATGCACGGAGAAAGCTGCAGGAACTCCGCCAGACCAGGTCAGTGCGGGATTACGTGCGGGAATTCTTCGCGCTTATGCTAAACATACGGGATATGGGGGACAAAGACAAACTCTTCATATTCATAGAAGGTTTGAAACCTCATGCTCGTATGGAGCTGCAAAGACAAAGGGTAGATACCCTGCCCAAGGCGATTCAAGCTGCAGAATGCCTTGGGGATTGTCAGATGGAAACTCAGAAGGATAGGCCTCAACCGCCTATCCAAGGGGGATACAATGGGAGCCAACCTAGCAATGGTGGCCCTAGCAGAAATGGAGGAGATCAAAGTGCAACAAAATCTAAGACTTCTTCCTCAAGCAGCAACAGTGCTGCATTCGTCAACAACAATCAGGGGAGAAAACCCCCTTCAGAATGTCGTCATTGTGGTGGGCAACATTGGAATAATGAATACCCACATGCACAGATCAACGTTCATCAGACTGTTGATGATGGGTCAGATGATGACCTAGACGACACAGAGCAAGTAGGTGCCTTCAATGCAATTGTTGACTCCATCCCTAATACCCCAGCGGGAACCAGTGTTGGTAACCCTAAGAAGGACGCATGCCCAATCGCCAAGAAAGGGAAAAAGAAGGGGGATGAGAGGCCTCCTACCACATAAGAGAGTACCTTAATGTTCGTCGAAATAAAAGTAAACGGCAGACCAATTCGGGCAATGATAGACACGGGTGCTACCCCCAACTACTTGGCCTCGACTCAAGTGGAGAGCCTCAATCTAGTTGTGCAAAAGAGTAGGGGTCGTGTCAAGGCTATCAACTCACCACCCCAGCCAGTGAGTGGAATAGCCAAACAAGTGCCAATGAAGTTTGGCCCATACAAAGAAAGATTCAACCTATGCGTAGCATTCATAAATGACTTCGAACTGATATTGGGATTGGAATTCCTGAGGTAAACCAACACCATACCGATACCTTATATCGACATGCTCCTGATGATGGGAGAAAATGGGGACAAACCCCGCATTATACCATGTATACCCATAAAGATGGCCGCTGAAAACATCTCAGCCAGGCAGTCGAAGAAGGGAGTCAAAAGACATGAACCTATGGTTCCGGCTACCCTCAGTAACAAGAATCAAAAATCATATAATCGGCCTCAAATGAATGATGACACCCCTCGGTGTGTGCAGACTTGTCAAGCAGTCCACAAGGACAAGTCGGACAGCTCGGCACAAGCGGGACTCTTGGATCCACTGCCTGTCCCAAAGAGACCTTGGGAAAGCATTTCCCTGAATTTCATCACAGGATTTCCCAAGGTCGGAAATCTTGCAATTATCTTGTTTGTAGTAGACCAGACTTCCAAGTATGCCACCTTCATAGCAGCCCCACAGAACATATTAGCAGAAAATACAACTTGACTCTTCTTCTCTCATATTGTCAAATATTGGGGCCTGCCAAAGATAATGCTAGTGACCGCGACTTACGCTTCACTAGCAACTTTTGGACCCATCTCTTTAGGTGCCTCGGGACAAAATTGAGTCACAACTCAAGCTTTCATCAACAACAATCAAATGGCCAGACAGAACAGTTCAATGACATGCTGGAGGAATATCTCTGCCACTTTACAACCGGATCACAGAAGAATTGGGTGAAGCTTTTGGATGTTGCTTAACTATGTTTCAATTCACAAAAGAGATCTAGTACAAACAAAACCACTTTTGAAATTGTTACCAGATAGCAACCGCTACTCCCACAAACTGTGAATGCACCAAACATGCCAAAATCGCCTCGAGCTGCCAGCTTTTCAAAGGAATGGGAGCGAAATTTGGAGATAGTGCAGAGCTATCTTCTCAAAGCCCAAGAGAGGGCAAAGAGGTATGCCGACCAAAACCTTCACTTTGTCCAATATCAAGCAGGAGACAAAGTGATGGTAAGAATCCCAAAGAGGTACTTGTTTGCAGAGAGAACCAATGACCCTCGCCTATTGCAATAACACATCGGACCATTGTCCATTAAAAGACGCATTGGAAAAGCCACATACCGGGTGAATACCCCAGCATGGTGAATCATCCACCCAGTCATCCATGTCAACCACCTCAAATCATTTCAGAAAGACATGGAGCATCATTCACAAAGCCACCTCACAAGACCGAGGGGAACAAACCTCCAAGCCTACAAGAGCCTGATCAATTATCACCTTGCAGGTAAGGCTCCAAGTACATTGCCAACTTAGGTGGGGGAGAATGTGATGGGCTGCTTTCCAGCCATGCCCCATGACCCCTTGGACGCTCCCCATGGCATCCTGGCAAGCCTCCCAACACCCAGTTCTACGGTCAGCCCCGTGGTCTCGGCAGCGCCAAGTGACAAGCGCGCATGTGCCTCTGTCGCCCCACCGATAGCCCTCGCCAGCGCCCATCGGCTAGCAAATGCCAACAGTGCCGCGCGCACAGATCCTAATGCCTCGCCAACGCCCAACCATATGCAGATTCCAACAGCGTCGCGCACATAAACAATGTCGTGTGCGCAAACCTTGATGCCAAGTGCCAGTGCCAGCCGCAGGCAGATGCAAACAGCACCGCGCGTGCCGACAGCATTGCACGCGCAGACCCTGATGCTAAAGATAAAGTTGCTGCCAACGGACTTGTTTCTACCTTGTAGAAGACTAAGTCTTTTTCATTGTAAATATAGAGTAGTTTTACTTCATTTACTTTCAGTGTTCTTCTAAAGCTTATATAGGTCAAGTCATCTAACTTTGGTTTATTTTTGTTTAAGCATTATTAGGGGAGATCAAGCATTCAAACATTCAAGCAAGCAAATATTTCTCTGTACTGGTGTCTCTCCCCCTCAACACTGCGTAGCATTTTGTAATAGCTTTCATTCATTAATGCAATCAACTTTCATTCTCAATTGCTCATGATATTGGTTTTTCTCGTACGACACTGACAATCTCATCTAGCGTACGGAGGGGACCTCAATTGGCGGACATCAACCACACTGATATCAGTTGCTTAGCTTTACGTCGCCCTTCCAAAGAATCTCAGGAAGGCACCGCGTAACAATAATAATGATGCCAGTAACTTCACATCTGCACTCAAAACCATCGCGTCCGTAATACCACTTCTATAAGCCCATACTCGCATTTGCGAGCTTCACTTCACTCACTAACCTTCGCTTCTGCGATGAACAGTCTGCTTTTGCAGCGCCGCTGATGCGCCCAAATGCTCACAGGAGCGAATGTGCTTCTGCGCAACTTTGTCCGCACATGCAGACTCCCAAGCCCAGGACAAACTCCGCTTTTGTGCCCTCAACTCTGCTTCTATGCCTGCGCAGATGCGCTACATGAGTCGCTTATACAACCTCGCACCTGTGCAATATGCACAACAGGTGCAATACACAATAACCAACTGACCCATATAATCACCAAAATGGTCTGGAATCAATCCGAAACACCCCCTAACCCCCATCCAATGAAACCAACAAGTCCAAATACCTTACTCAAACTTATTCCAAGGCTTCAACCATAAAAAACAATGACAAAATCAAGAATCGAAGATCAAAATCCTTATCAAAACTTTTAAATATTCCAACTTCACCGAACGCATCCGAATATCACTTAGACATTCCGGAACACGACCAAACTTTACATACAAGTCCCAATCAACCAAATTAACCTATCCAAAGTCCCAAAACATTAATCAGGATATGATAATACCAAAGTCAACTTCCGGTCAAACCTATAACTCTCCAATCCTTCAAATTGCCAACTTTGGCAAATAGAGTCAAAACCTTCTAGTAACCTCCAAATTCGAACATACGCCCAAGTCCAAAACTACCATATGAACCTATTGCAATCATAAAATTTCGATTCCGAGGTTGTCTACTCAAAAGTCAAATCTTGATAAACTTTTCCAACTTAAAGCTTCCAAATTGAGAATCACTCTTTTAAATCAATCTCGAACCTCTCGAAAGTCAAAACCAACCACACACGCGAGTCATAATGCATTATATGAAGCTACTCAAGGCCTTAAACCCCTGAACAAAATGCTAGAGCTCAAAAAGATCGATCGGGTCAGTATACCAATACCCTAAGTAATTTTGAAGTTCTTAATAACATATGCTAAACCTTCACACAACATATACTTGTATTTGTTTACTTGGTTCATTCTAATTATAACATGCACCAAGTTATAAGAAAATCAGTAAGTGTTTTCAAGATTAAAACTACAAAATGCATATAAAAATGAATAAGAAATATGTATTACCTCTTTATCTACAAAGATTATGTCTGAACAAATCAACTCTTTATTTCTCTTGAGATTAGTAGAATTTCACATCCTACAAAAAGAACATTGAAAAAAAAAAAGAACACGCCGAATTTTATAAAAAATTTAGTATAGGAAAATAGCATATTAGTTTTAAAAAAATGTCAAAAGTTACTTAAAGACAATGAAGACATCATGTATTTGCAAGGATGCCATGACAGACTTATTACAAGCATTCAAAGAGGATGGTCAATAGTGTCGCACCCCTTTTTCCCACCCTCAAAAGATATATATATATATATATATATATATATATATGGATTGTTGTGGGTTAAAGAGTTTTTCCAAATAAAGTGACAAGTTTTTTATAGGGATTATTTTATTTACAGAGTCGCCACTTGAAATTGAGTTTTTGGGTGTTCCAAGTCACCTTTTATTTGAATCCCTATTCAAATAAAGATTTGACTCTTTTATTATTGGTTTGCAAAAACAAAGTTCAGGTAAGGAATTCTGTTGACCGGGGAGAAGGTGTAAGGTATTTTTCGAGTCCCGTAGTTCTAGCACGGTCGCTTTATTGACTACAACTTAGCTTGAATTAATTTTGGACGAACTGTGATTTATTGGCTTTCAAATTTTATCTATCCGCTTTTATTGCTTGATTATTCGTAATTATGGAATTATCTTGAAATAAAATGATACATATGTGTATTCATTTTGTTTGGTATGTCAAAGTCATGCCACGCGTACGTGTACACAATTAATAACATTTATTATTTATTAGATTGTTTTATCAAAATCACGCGAACACGTAACTTGATTTATTTTTGGGACCATAATTATGTCACGCGAACGTATACATAATCACAATGGTAGATTTGTTACGAGCGTGTCTAAAGGCATAGTAGTGATTTTTGTAGTAATTCGGCGTTCTTGGTTATTGAGGAAACATGCCAGCGTTCAACTAAAGCCTAAGGAGCAATACAACTTATTTCAAACCCAAACCTACTCCTATCCCAAGCTTACATTAGATTTTCTAATACCAGTGGCCTATTCGTTCGGCCCAAATCCTTTACCAACTAATCTACTCATCTTCTATGTTGTTTTTCTTTTTTCTTTTTGGTTTAGATCTAATAAATAAACAATATTACTATTACTACACATAACATAAGATTCATAAAACTAAACAATATAAAACTATTGAACAGATTCATGATTTTAAACACACTTGCCACTACATAAAAAAACAAGAATATCACCTAAATTAAAATCATAATGCAAATAAAATTTCAGTAAGTATCATTGAACTAGGAAGCAGAAATGTTAAAAGAGAAAAACAAATAACCTTGTATTAGATGAAGACTCCAATTTGACGTACATTAAGCAAGAATTTGTCCAAAAGCAAAAGAAAGAAAACAGTATATGGACCGAAAATTTTCTCCGAAAATCCTCAATGAACTCAAACAGGAAACCTCGCCAATGACGGAAATCTTGAACGCCCAGAAAATGCCACTGTTTTAGGTGAAAAGAGGCTGTTTTAATGGCTGATTTTTGGTCCCTCTTGTGGTTGTTCGGCAGCAACGATGCAACTATTTTTTGGTGGTTTTAGGTTATTTTAATGGAGTTTTACATGATTTTAGGATTGTTTTTCAGATCTCCTTTTGGCTGGCATCTTGGTAGTATTTATTGGAAGAGATGAGGTGAGGAAGATGAGTGTATGATTAGGAAGAAAAGAGGAAAATATCTCCCCTTTTTTCGTGTGTCCCCCTTTTTCCT
Organism: Nicotiana tomentosiformis; assembly: GCF_000390325.3. NCBI lineage: Eukaryota > Viridiplantae > Streptophyta > Magnoliopsida > Solanales > Solanaceae > Nicotiana > Nicotiana tomentosiformis. Next base: position 39,736,234 of record NC_090823.1, read on the forward strand.
TCTCCCTATCCTATGTGAGATGAGTCTCTTTATTTATTATGTGAGTGGAGAGTATGTGAATTGGAAAGAAAAACAAAAAGAGTGTGTGTGCTGATGTGGGCATGTGAGTGACGTGAGTGGAGGGAATCTTGTGGGTAAGACAAAGTTTGTTACTAAATTCATATCCAAAAAATGATTTATTCTTTTTTTTGCTTTGTTTTTTCTTTTAACAATGGATAATGAATAAAAGGTAAAATTAATATTCCTACTAAATCAAAATAACAAGGTAAAAGTACTACATACTTAATGTATTTGTTGAAAGTCTCTAAACTTAAAAATTGCACTAAACTAAAGAAAAACTACATCTTTTTTTTTTTTGAAATTTATTCTTTCTTTGTAAATGAAGATAAAACTTATACTAAAAATGTGACTCTTTTTATCATTTTTAATTTTTTTAAGTAAAACCTATAAAAGGTAAATTAAGAGCTAATATATGTAAATTGAACTTAAAAAATATTTACATATTAAAAAGTGGTGAGAAATTGAGATATGATCAAATATTAAGTGCTCACAGCATGCCCCTCTTTGCTTGGAAACATGAAGTACTTTCAGGCAAAGAAAGATGAGCGATATGACTAATTTTTGGCCATACCATTATTCAAAAGGAAAGAGATAAGAGAAAAGAGTGCAACCGAAACCTGGTTTTGGACGGCCTACATATCCCGGGTTATAAGGGAATCAGGTCGCGTGTAGTTCAAGGAAAAGGATGGAATGCTGAGTTGGAGAGTCGAGTAAGGTTCTATCGAGGCTCCGGCCTGTTGTCGTGTCATTACATCAAAATCAAAAGAGACTAAACAAGCCTATCAACAATGAGTTACAAGATTCATATCTATAAGTCTTCTATAACTTGATCTTGAGTCTTGACTGGTTCTTCACGCAAACTCTGATTTGAACCTTGATGCTCGCTAGCTGCAGGTGCCAGTTCATTCTTCTACGGCCTCTTCTGATGAAGAGGGAAAATGCAATGCTCATGACTTCAGTCATGTCTTGAGTAGTTCACATATTTTCATCTGCTTCTGCAATCTGGATTCACTTATTTTTGTTTTCTTTCCTTTATTTTGGATTGAAACTTCTTCTATTGGTCATCTCGAACCCGTGACTTGAGGTAAAACCTGCTCAGACACCAAAACAAACAAACGAAAGAAATGTTTCTGCCCCAGTTTTTACTAGAAAAATTTCATGAGTTATTTATAACAAAACTCTATACTACTTCATTATTGAAAGCAATAAAAGGTCAGGATTGGTGTACCCTGGAAAAACATGATTCTTTGGCAATGGTGTACCCTAATTGTCTAAATGGTACCTCAACTAAGGATTGATATACCTTATGTTGGGAAAATGCGATGGGGAATAATGTACCCTGATACTGGTAAGGAGACTAATGAGTTGAGACCCTATATCTAAAAATAAAATCAACTAAGGAGTGGAGACCCTATGTCAGAAAACACAACTAGGGATTGGTGTACCCTGATACTGGTGAGGAAAAGTAACCAAGGGTTGGTACCCTGTATTACGGAAAAAGAATGTAATCAGGGATTGGTACCTTATATTACTGAAATAAAAAGTAACCAGGGGTTGGCGCCCTATATTATTGAAGAAAAAATGTAACCAGGGGTTGGTGCCCTGTACTACTGAAAGGAAAAATGTAACCAGGGGTTGGTACCCTGTATTACTGAAAGAAAATTTAACCAGGAGTTAGTACCCTATATTACTGAAAAGGAAGTGTAACCAGGGGTTGGTACCCTGTATTATTGATGAAGTGCTGAGTCTCTGTAGGTGAAAAAGGTTATACCTGAATTAAGCAACGTAAAACAGCCTGAGCGAAGAGTACTTCTACCAGAAAAGATGAGCTGGATCCCCCTAGGCGAAATGGTTCTACCTGAGTTAAGCTACGTAAAACACCCTGAGCGAAGAGTACTTCTACTCGGAACTATGAGCTGGATCCCCCTAGGTGAAAAGGTTCTACCTGAGTTAAGCTATGTAAAACAGCCTGAGCGAAGAGTACTTCTACCCAGAAATATGAGCTAGATCCCCCTAGGCGAAAAGGTTCTACCTTGGTTAAGCAACGTAAAACAAGCATGAGCGAAGAGTACTTTTACTCGAAAATATGAGCTGGATCCCTTTAGACGAAAAGGTTCTACCTAGGTTAAGCTACATAAAACAGCCTGAGCGAAGAGTACTTCTACCCGAAAATAATGATCTGGATCCCCCTAGGCGAAAAGGTTCTACCTGAGTTAAGCTATGTAAAACAAGCATGAGTGAAGAGTACTTCTACCCGAAAATATGAGTTGGATCCCCCTAGGCGAAAAGGTTCTACTTGGGTTAAGCTATGTAAAACAACCTGAGCGAAGAGTAATTCTACCCGAAAAAAATGAGCTGGATCCCCTTAGGTGAAAAGGTTCTACCTGAGTTAAGCTATGTAAAACAGCCTGAGCGAAGAGTACTTCTACTCGGAACTATGAGCTGGATCCCCCTAGGCGAAAAGGTTCTACCTGGGTTAACTATGTAAAACATCCTGAACGAAGAGTACTTCTACCCGGAACTATGAGCTAGATCCCTGTCACGACCCAAAACTAACCCCTGTCGAGATGGCGCCTATTGTGGAACTAGGCAAGCCGACTCATTTCCAAAACAAAATGATATTTTCATTTCAAAGATAATTTCAAGGTTATTTAACATAAAACCTCCATTTAAAGAGTTCAAATCAAAGAAAAATAGAAGTGCGGAAAAGAAAAGCCCGACATCGGGGTGTCACTAGTCATGAGCATATACTACAATCTGTCTAACAATATCAAGGATAACTCAGCCCGAAAAATAGCTAAATATAACTAGATGAAGATAAGAGGGAGAAGAGCAGGGGCTGCGATCGCCAAACAGCTACCTTGCTATCTCCAAGAAAATCTGCAACCAGAACACTCAATAACCGCTACCGTATCCAACTACACCTGGATCTGCACACAAGGTGCAGGGAGTAACGTGAGTACACCGACTCAGTAAGTAACAACAATAAATAAAGTCTGAGCAGTAGTGACGAGCAATAAAGCATATAACGTTCATATCAGGAAATCTCAGTAAAATACCACATGCTCTTAAAAATCAGGATTTGAATCAAACATCTCGTTTAAACCCAGTTCCATTAAAAATCATTTAAAGACATTTTTCCAACAGTTTTTCAAACAAAGGCTCAATGCAAAGTGAGCAAAAAATGATGAAATCATAAACAGCCCCTCGGAAAAAACATCACTCATATACAGCCCCTCGGGCAAACCTCACAGTCACTCGTGCCACTCGGGCATACCTCACAATCACTCTTGCCACTCGGGCATACCTCACAATCACTCTTGCCTCTCGGGCATACCTCACAATCACTCTTACCTCCCAGTCACTCAGCACTCGGCACTCGCACTCAGTAGGTACCTGCGCTCACTGGGGGTGTGTACAGACTCCGGAGGGGCTCCTTTAGCCCAAGCGCTATAATCTGCATGGACAACTCACGTGCCATAATAATAAAGTATGTTGTAGGCGGGCAGCCCTGATCCACACTCATCCTCACAAATCAAGCCCTTGGCCTCACTCAGTCATAAAGTATGCTGCAGGCGGGCAGCCCCGATCCACACTCATCCTCCCAAATCAAGCCACTCGAGCATTTCAGTAAAACAGGGCATTCGGCCCAAAATATTTATATGCATCAAAATAGAATCATAAAACTGAGTTATGCGGTAAACAAGTATAAACATGACTGAGTATAGATTTTCAATCGAAAACAGTGAGAGGATGGCAAGAAACAGCCCCTAAGGGTCCAAACAACATTGGCGCAAGGCCCAAACATGGCATTCAGCCCAATTTACAGAAAATCTTTCTAAATCATAAAAGTATCAATGGTTTCAACAAAGTATGCAACTTTATAGTTGCTACGGGACGGACCAAGTCACAAATCCCCAACAGTGCACGCTCACACGCCTGTCACCTAGCATGTGCGTCACTTCAAAATAATAGAATGATACGAAATCCGGGGTTTCATACCCTCAGGACTAGATTTACAATCGTTACTTACCTCAAAACGTGAAACTTTTTACTCTGCTATGCCTTTGCCTCGCAAATCGGCCTCCGAATACCTCGAATCTAGTCACAAATAATTTGTTTCAGTCAATAAAATTCATTGGAATTAATTCCACAAGATAATAATGATTTTTCCATAAAAATCCAAAATTTAGCTCAAAAATCGCCCGTGGGGCCCACGTCTCGGAACCCGACAAAAGTTACAAAATCCGAAAACACATTCAACCACGAGTCTACCCATACCAATTTTACCAAAATCCGACCTCAACTCGACCCTCAAATCTACAAATTTTATTTCCAAATTTCTAAGTTCCAATCTCCGATTTACACCTCAAAATCATGTAATCTAGTCGGATTATTCGACGATAATTCAATATTATGGAGTAGAAATGATCACAAGGGACCTACCTCAAGTTTTCCTTGAAAATATATTAAAAATCGCCTCTCCTCAAGCCCCAATTTGTCAAAAATGGCAAATGGGATGAAGTCCCTGTTTTTATAATTCTGCCTAGACATCCTCGGTTTTGCCTCGATCTTGGCCTTCGATCGAGGTCCTCGATCCTGGTCCTCGGTCCTGCCCCTCAATTATGCCTTCGATCGTGGTCCTCGACTCTAGGCTTGATCATGGCTTCGATCGTGGCCCTCGACTCTGGTCTCGATCATGGCTTCGATCGTGGACCTCGACCCTGAGCTCGATCTGGGCTTCGATCGTGGCCCTCGACCCTGAGCTCGATCTGGGCTCACATCTGGGCTCGATTTCTGGGCAGAAGTAATTTCCAACAGAAGGAAATTGCAGCAGCTGTTCTAGTTCAATTTTTGATCCGTTAACCATCCGAAACTCACCCGCGGCCCTCGAGACCTCAACCAAATATACCAACAAGTCCTAAAACATCATACGAACTTAGTCGAATCCTCAAATCACCTCAAACAAACGCTAAAACCATGAATTATACCTCAATTCAAGCCTAATGAACTTTGAAATTTCTAATTTCTACAAACAACTCCGGAACCTATCAAATCACGTCCGATTGACCTCAAATTTTGCACACAAGTCCCAAATGACATAACAGAGGTATTCCAATTTTTAGAATCGGATTCCGACCCCGATATCAAAAAGTCAACCCCGGTCAAACTTTTCAAAAATAAAACTTTCGGCATTTCAAGCCTAATTCCTCTACGGACTTCCAAAAAATATTCCGGACACGCACCTAAGGCCAAAATCACCATACGGAGCTATTGGAATCATCAAAATTCAAATCCTAGGTCGTTTACACATAGGAACATATCCGGTCCACTTTTCTAACTCAATTTTTTAATTATGAGACTAAGTGTCTCATTTCACTCCGAGTTCCTTCCGGACTCGAACCCACTAACCCAATATAACATAATATAGCTGCATAACACCAAAAAGAAGTAGGAATGGGGAAAATGGGGTTATAACTCTCGAATCGACCGGCTGGGTCGTTACATCCTCCCACTTTTAAACATCCGTTCGTCCTCGAACGGGTCTAGAAACATACATGGAGTCTCGAATAGGCGTGGATATCTGCTCCGCATCTCTCGCTCGGTCTCCCAGGTGGCCTCCTCCACAGGCTCACCCCTCCATTGCACCTTCACTGAAGCTATATCCTTTGACCTCAACCTTCGAACCTGCCGATCCAAAATAGCCACCGGCTCCACATCATAAGTCATATCACCCTCCAACTGAACCGTGCTAAAATCCAAAACATGGGACGGATCTCCAATATACTTCCGGAGCATCGAAACATGAAACACTGGATGCACACTCGACAAGCTGGGTGGCAAGGCAAGCTTATAAGCCACCTCTCCTATCCTCTGAAGCACCTCAAAAGGCCCAATGAATCTGGGGCTCAACTTGCCCCTCTTCCCAAACCTCATAACACCCTTCATGGGTGATACCTTCAGCAAAACCTTCCCCCCAACCATAAAAGACACATCACGGACCTTCCTATCTGCGTAGCTCTTCTGCCTAGACTGCGTCGTGCGAAGCCGCTCCTGAATGAATTTCATCTTATCTAATGCGTCCTGGACCAAGTCTGTACCTAAGAGCCTAGCCTTACCCGGCTCAAACCATCCAACCGGAGATCTACACCTCCTCCCATACAAAGCCTCGTACGAAGCCATTTGAATACTCGACTGATAACTGTTGTTATATGCAAACTCCGCGAGTGGCAGAAACTGGTCCGATGAATCCCCAAAGTCAATGACACAAGCACGCAACATGTCCTCCAATATCTGAATAGTGCGCTGGGACTTCCCGTCCGTCTGAGGGTGAAAAGCTGTGCTTAACTCAACCTGAGTACCCAACTCTCGCTGCATGGCCCTCCAAAACTGCGATATGAACTGAGTACCCCTATCTGAAATGATGGAAACTAGGACACCATGCAGGCGAACGACCTCTCGGATGTAAATCTCAGCCAACCGCTCTGAAGAGTAAGTAGTACCAACTGGAATGAAGTGCGCGGACTTGGTCAGCCGATCCACAATAACCCAAATAGCGTCAAACTTCCTCGAAGTCCGTGGGAGCCCAACTACAAAGTCTATAGTGATCCGCTCCCACTTCCACTCTGGGATGTCTAACCTCTGAAGCAAGCCACCCGGTCTCTGATGCTCATACTTAACCTGCTGACAGTTTAGACACCGAGCCACAAACCCAACTATATCCTTCTTCATCTGCCTCCACCAATAGTGCTGCCTCAAATCCTGGTACATCTTCGCGGCACCCGGATGGATGGAATACCACGAGCTGTGGGCCTCCTCAAGAATCAGCTCTCGAAGCCCATCTACATTAGGCACACATATCCGGCCCTATATTCTCAGCACCCCATCATCACCAATAGTCACATCACCTCTCCGAACCCTGTCCTGAAGAGCGAGAAATGAGGGTCATCATACTGACGCTCCCTGATACGGTCATATATAGAAGACCTGGAGACCACACAAGCTAATACCCGACTAGGCTCCGAAATATCCAATCTGACAAGCTGGCCTGCCAAGGTCTGAACATCTAATGCCAAAGGTCTCTCTGCTGCTGGAAGATATGCTAAACTCCCCAAACTCTCTGCCCGACGACTGAAAGCATCGGCCACCTCATTGGCCGTCCCCAGATGGTACAAAATAGTGATATCATAGTGCTTAAGAAGCTCCAACCATCTCCGCTGACGCAAATTAAGATCCTTCTACTTTAACAGATACTGTAGACTCCGGTGATCAGTATAGATCTCACAATGAACCCCACACAAATAATGACGCCAAATCTTCAAGGCGTGAACAATGGCTGCTAACTCAAGATCATGGATAGTATAGTTCTTCTCATGGGTCTTCAACTGGCGCGAGGCATAGGCAATCACCCTACCCTCCTGCATCAAAACATAACTAATGCCTATTCTCGAGGCATCACAATACACGGTGTAAGAACCTGAAGCTAATGGCAAAATTAACACTGAGTTGTGGTCAAAGCAGTCTTGAGCTTCTGAAAGCTCTCCTCGCATTCATCCGACCACCTGAATGGAGCACCATTTTGGGTCAATTTGGTCAAGGGCGATGCAATAGATGAAAATCCCTCCACAAAGCGACGGTAGTAACCCGCCAAACCAAGAAAGCTCATAATCTCTGTGGTTGAGGACGGTCTGGGCCAATTCTGCACCGCCTCTATCTTCTTCGGATCCACCTGAATACCCTCACTGGACACCACATGTCCCAAGAATGCTACTGAACTGAGCCAAAACTCACATTTAGAGAACTTTACAAAAAGCTTCTCCTCCCTCAATCTCTGCAATACAACCCTCAAATACTGAGCGTGCTCTTCCTGGCTACGAGAGTACACCAGGATGTCGTCAATGAATACAATGACGAATGAGTCCAAATAGGGCTGGAATACACTGTTCATCAGATGCATAAACCTACTGGGGCATTGGTCAGCCCAAAAGACATCACCAAGAACTCATAATGGCCATATCGGGTTTTGAAAGTTGTCTTGAGAATATCTGAATCCCGAATCTTCAGCTGGTGATAACCGGACCTCAAATCAATCTTGGAGAACACCCTCGCTCCCTGAAGTTGGTCGAATAAATCATCAATACAAGGCAAAGGATACTTGTTCTTGACTGTGACCTTGTTTAACTGCCTGTAATCAATACACATTCTCATGGAACCATCCTTCTTTTTCACAAATAGAACCGGTGCACCCCAAGGTGGCACACTAGGCTGAATAAACCCCTTATCAAGGAGTTCCTGAAGTTGTTCTTTCAATTCCTTCAACTCCGCCGGTGCCATACGATACGATATAATAGAAATGGGCTGAGTGCCTGGCACCAAATCAATATCGAAGTCAATATCTCTGTCAGGCGGCATGCCCGGCAAGTCTGCAGGAAACATATCCGAAAAATCACGTACCACCGGAAGAGAATAAATGACAGGAGTCTCTGCACTAACATCCCTCACAAAAGCCAAATAAGATAGGCAACCGTTCTCAACCATGCGCTGAGCCTTCAAATATGAAATCACCCTACTTGGTACATAATCTACAGAACCGCTCCACTCAACCCTCAAAATTCCCGGCATAGCCAACGTCACCGTCTTAGCGTGACAATCTAGAACAGCATGATATGGAGATAACCAATCCATACCCAATATCACATCAAAGTCAACCATACTGAGCAACAATAGATCTACTCGGGTCTCCAAACCCCCAATTATCACCGCACATGACCGATATACGCGGTCCATAATAACAGTATCGCCCACAGGAGTAGATACATGTACAGATGAAACTAAGGACTCACGGGGCATATCCAAAAAATGAGCGAAACACGAGGAAACATATGAATACGTGGAACCAGGGCCAAATAATACCGAGGCATCTCTGTGACAAACTGAGATAATACCTGTAATCACAACATCTGAAGCAATAGCATTTGGTCTGGAAAGGAGACCATAGAAATGGGCCTGACCACCCCCTGATCTGCCTCCCCCTCTAGGGCGACCCCTAGTTGACTGACCTTCACCCCGAGCTGACAGGGGGGATGGTGAGGTAGCTGGTGATATAGTCAGAGGCTGACTCTTTTGCTGAGATAGACCTCCATGACGACGAGGACACTGCCTCCATATATGCCCAAGCTCCCCACACTCAAAACAACTCCCTGGTGCTGGCGGCGGAAACTGAAGGGAACCCCTAGCACCGGAATGACTGGTAGAAGAACCTGGCATAGAAGAGCCCTGAATGGGTGGAGCACGGGACGAAAACTGGAAGTGCACTAAGAGATGAGTGGCCCTGATGAGAAGTGTGAGAACCATGGCAAGATGATGCACCCCGATGAAATGGTCGAGCTGACTGAGCCTGTCTGAAATGACGACCTCTACCGTGCTAGAACTGACTCCCAAAAGGAGCACCGCTAAATTCACCCTGACCACGAGGCCTCTTGGCCTCCCGCTCAACCCTCTCCTGATCGTGAACTATCTCAATCTGCCGAGCAATGTCGATAACCTCATCAAAGGTAGCACCCGAAACCCGCTCCCTGATCATGAGCAATTGTAGCTGATAAGTGAGCCCATCAATAAACCTCATGATCCTCTCTCTATCCGTGGGAACCAACCAGATAGCATGACGGGCCAACTCGGAGAACCGTATCTCATACTGCATCACAGACATATCACCCTGGTGGAGCCGCTCAAACTGTCTACGCAGCTTCTCTCTGCGGGATCGAAGCACGAACTTCTCCAAAAAGACCATGGAGAACTGCTGCCAAGTAAGGGGTGCTGCGCCAACAGGCCTACGCCTCTCGTAAGTCTCCCACCATCTGAGTGCAGCCCTAGGAAACTGAAAGGTAGTAAATGAGACCCCACAAGTCTCCAAAATACCAGCAGTACGGAGTATCCTCTAACACATGTCCAAAAGGTCCTGAGCATCCTCTCTCTCTGTGCCACTGAAAGGTGGTGGCTAAAGTCTCCCAAACCTCTCCAACCTACGCTGATCATCCTCAGGCATAGCAGGAACCACATAATCCTGAGCAATAGTAACCGGTTAGGCTGGTGGTGCCTCTGGTGTCTGAAGTCCCTGAATAACCTGCTTGGGTGTATGAGCAACGAGAGTCTGAGTGCCTCCCTGGCCTGAGAAGTAGTTGCGGCCGTCGAAATAGAGACCGCCAGAGCAAGGCCAGTACACGCTATCAGAATCTGAGCTAAGGCCTCCTGAAGGCCTGGAATCACAATAGGCACATGTGGTGCCTGAGCTGGTACATCAACAACTAGAACTTGGTCCTCATCTGGGACAACCGGTGGATCTATAGGTACTGCCCCAACTGTTGTACGGGCTACACCTCTGCCCCTACCACGGCCTCTACCGCAGCCTCAGCCTCTCGCGGCCATGGCTGGTGGTACTGGTGGCTGGCCCTCCTGACCGGTAGTACGAGTCCTCACCATCTGTGAGAGAATGAAACAACATATGTTTAGTTACTAGAATCAACAGATTCGCACGATAAGAATTCAAGAATGTGGAGTTTCCTAAAGGTTCTGCAGCCTCCTGAAGATAAGTACAGACGTCTCCGTACAGATCCGTAAGACTCTACTAAACTCGCTCATGACTCGTGAGACCTATGTAACCTAGGCTCTGATACCAATCTGTCACGACCCAAAACTAACCCCTATCGTGATGGCGCCTATCGTGGAATTAGGCAAGCCGACTCATTTCCAAAACAAAATAATATTTTCATTTCAAAGATAATTTCAAGGTTATTTAACATAAAACCTCTACTTAAAGAGTTCAAATCAAAGAAAAATAGAAGTGCGGAAAAGAAAAGTCCGACATCGGGGTGTCACAAGTCATGAGCATATACTACAGTCTGTCTAACAATATCAAGGTTAACTCAGCCGGAAAAATAGCTAAATACAACTAGAGGAAGATAAGAGGGAGAAGAGCAGGGGCTGCGATTGCCAAACAGCTGCCTTGCTATCTCCAAGAAAATCTGCAACCAGAACACTCAATAACCGCTACCGTGTCCAGCTACACCTGGATCTGCACACAAGGTGTAGGGAGTAACATGAGTATGCCGACTCAGTAAGTAACAATAATAAATAAATACTGAGCAGTAGTGAAGAGCAATAAAGCATATAAAGTTCATATCAGGAAATCTCAGTAAAATACCACATGCTCTTAAAAATTAGGATTTGAATCAAACATCTCGTTTAAACCCAGTTCCAGTAAAAATCATTTACAGACATTTTTCCAACAGTTTTTCAAACAAAGGCTCAATGCAAAGGTGAGCAAAAAATGATGAAATCATAAACAGCCCCTCGGGCAAAACATCACTCATATACAGCCCATCAGGCAAACCTCACAGTCACTCGTGCCACTTGGGCATACCTCACAATCACTCTTGCCACTCGGGCATACATCACAATCACTCTTGCCTCTCGGGCATACCTCATAATCACTCTTGCCTCCCAGTCACTCGGCACTCGCACTCAGTAGGTACATGCGCTCACTAGGGGTGTGTACAGACTCCGGAGGGGCTCCAGCGCTATAATCTGCACGGACAACTCACGTGCCATAATAATAAAGTATGTTGCAGGCGGACAGCCCCGATCCACACTCATCCTCACAAATCAGGCCCTCGGCCTCACTCAGTCATAAAGTATATTGCAGGCGGGCAGCCCCGATCTACACTCATCTTCACAAATCAAGCCACTCGGGCATTTTAGTAAAACAGGGCATTCAGCCCAAAACATTTATATGCATCAAAATAGAGTCATAAAACTGAGTTATACGGTAAACAAGTATAAACATGACTGAGTATAGATTTTTTAATCAGTTTGGTTTGACTTTTCGGTTTGGTACGATTTTTCGGTTCGATTTGTACACCCCTACTCAAATCTACAAATCTTATTTCCAAATTTCTTAAGTTCCAATCTCCGATTTACACCTCAAAATCATATAATCTAGTCGGATTATTCGATGATAATTCAATATTATAGAGTAGAAATGATCACAAGGAACCTATCTCAAGTTTTCCTTGAAAATATATCAAAAATCGCCTCTCCTCAAGCTCCAATTTGTCAAAAATGGCAAATGGGACGAAGTCCCTATTTTTATAATTCTGCCCAGATATCCTTGGTTTTGCCTCGATCTTGGCCTTCGATCGAGGTCCTCGATCCTGGTCCTCGGTCCTGCCCCTCGATTATGCCTTCGATTGTGGCCCTCAACTCTGGGCTCGATCATGGCTTCGATCGTGGCCCTCGACTTTGGGCTCGATCATGGCTTCGATCATGGCCCTCGACCCTGAGCTCGATCTGGGATCACATCTGGGCTCGATTTCTGGGCAGAAGCAATTTCCAACAGAAGGAAATTGCAGCAGTTGTTCTAGTTTAATTTTTGATCCGTTAACCATCCGAAACTTACCCGAGGCCGCCAGGACCTCATCCAAATAAACCAAATAAACCAACAAGTCCTAAAATATCATACGAATTTAGTCGAATCCTCAAATCACCTCAAACAACGCTAAAATCATGAATTACACCCCAATTCAAGCCTAATGAACTTTGAAATTTCTAATTTCTACAAACAACTCCGGAACCTATCAAATCATGTCCGATTGACCTCAAATTTTCACACAAGTCCCAAATGACATAGCAGAGGTATTCCAATTTTTAGAATCGGATTCCGACCCCGATATCAAAAAGTCAACCCCCCGGTCAAATTTCTCAAAAATAAAACTTTCGGCATTTCAAGCCTAATTCCTCTACGGACTTTCAAAAAATATTCTGGACACGCATCTAAGACAAAAATCACCATACGTAGCTATTGAAATCATCAAAATTCAAATCCAAGGTCGTTTACACATAGGTCCATATCCGGTCCACTTTTCTAACTCAATTTTTCAATTATGAGACTAAGTGTCTCATTTCACTTCGAGTTCCTTCCGGACTCGAACCCACTAACCAGATATAAGATAATATAGCTGAATAACACCAAAAAGAAGTAGGAATGGGGAAAACGGGGTTATAACTCTCGAAACGACTGGCTGGGTCGATACATCCCCTAGGCGAAAAGGTTCTACCTAAATTAAGCTACGTAAAACATCCTGAGCGAAGAGTACTTCTACCATGAACTATGAGCTGGATCCCCCTAGGCAAAAAGGTTCTACCTGGGTTAAGCTACGTAAACAATCCTGAGCGAAGAGTGCTTCTACCCGGAACTATGAGCTGGATCCCCATAGGCAAAAATGTTCTACCTGGGTTAAGCTACGTAAAACAACCTGAGCGAAGAGTACTTCTACCCGAAACTATGTGTTGGATCCTCCTAGGCGAAATGGTTCTACCTAAGTTAAGCTACGTAAAACATCCTGAGTGAAGAGTAATTCTACCCGGAACTATGAGCTGGATCCCCCTAGGCGAAAAGGTTCTACCTGGGTTAAGCTACGGAAATGATCTGTATAAACAATAGTGATGCATGTGAAAATAAAAGAAAATAGATATTTTGTGGAAACTTACCTTTGGTGATATTCTTCCTTTAGGAATCGCCATTCTGCACTGCTTTGTTCCTACTTCAAACAAAGAAAAATTGTGAGTTTTAAAAGTGGTGGTCGGTTTGTGTCCTTGATGTCTTTGGCAGCTTGGCTTTGTGCCCATTCGCTTCAGAAAGACCGACTGTATTGGTAGTTGGCTACATTGCTAGTAGACTCTGTTGTTACTTTCAAGAGACTTTTGCTCTCTATACCAACCGTGATTGTGTTTGTGGCTCAATCAGCCTTATCCCAACTAGAGATCTTTACTTAGGTGAACTTTTCTGATATCTTGAATGGCTTCTTGCTTTTTGAGATATTTGTTTGTCAGAGAGAATTGCAACTGGGTATGTGCCTTTTGCATGATGTGCACACTTCATAGTCTCAGTTCAGTACTACAGGGAACCCGTAATCAATCTTGCAGTCTGTTCTTTGATTGTTTTTGACAAGTAGGCAGACAGAAATATCTTTCGGGGGAACCTTTGTACTGCACGAATCCTCAAGACATGTCAACTGTAACAACTGTGTGTGCATGTTACTTCTCCGATAATGTTATCTTGAATATTCTTGCCAGAATTTATTTTGTGCTACTGAAAAGCTGGTAGTAGATTTTGAAATCCTTTCTTACTTGTTTTAACAAAGACTGACTCAAAGCAAAGGATATAATGATGCAAAGAAACAATATTAACAAGAGATCCCTTCATTAGGAAGGAAAGAAGGCAGTTTTTTTTATATATATATAAAGAAGGAAAAGGCTTTTTTTTTTTAATGAGGTAACTAGCCATAATGGTCATGACATGCATTTTGGACTCAACGGCCTGATCTATCAAACTAATCTAATCATTCCTTTCGTTATTCCTTCGAACTTTGAAGTCGGGCTTATTTGTGTTAATTCTTTGCATCAGTTTCATGACTTACTTTCGTCTAGTGGTGCCCCGAGAGATCTTCACCAACAAGTATCTCTCATTTATTTATCTTCTACTTACCGTCGTCTTACAGTGCCAGCGAGGGTTTTCACTAGTAAGACTCTCTCATTTATTTATCTCTACTTACCGTTGTCTTACAGTGCCTGTGAGGGTTTTCACTAGCAAGACTCTTTTTTTTTCTTGATTCCTTGAGTGAAAACCATGAACATGTCCTCCATATGACAACTATTGCTCATTGCGGATTTCCCTTGGCATTCTCCAAATTGATCAGGAGGTCTTGTTTGGAAGGCTTTTGGATATGGTTAGAAAGAAAGGACAGCATGAAGCCTTAAAGTAGACTCAATATGATGGGTTTTACACTTACAACTCTTGCAATTGACTATTTCAAAAAAACTAAAATAAACTCATGCCCCAGTTTTAGATACTGGATTTTTTTTATTTTTTTTAAATTCTTATTTGGTTGGACCGAACCGTGTAAGGCTGCCTACATATCTCAGGTCAAACGTAGTTCAAACATCTAACCCAACTATTTTTTTTTTATCTTTCTTTCTTTTTTCTTTCTTTTTTTCTCTTTTTTTTTCTTTTCTTCTTTTTTTCTTTTTTTTTTCAAAACAAGTTGCCCCAGCTTTTATTTCCTTGAGGCATGGAACTTAGACTATTATTTTTTGGACTTTTGACTCTAGACTTGATTCCAAGAAGGGAGGGGGGGTTAAAATTATAACATAGGCTCAAAAGGTATAACAAATGGTATAAAGTATTTGGATAGCAGAAAAATGGGCCTCCTAGCCTCAAGAACGCCAAACATATTATCTCTTCGCAATCATGACATTGATAAACATGTTGTCTTCTGGGTCTTGTCCAGCGTAAAGTTATATGAGCAATAATTTCCTCGTAAGGAATGACCCTTGTCAATTTAGGTGACCTTTCTTTCTTAATATGGAAGTGTGCATTTCGATAATGATTGATTCGTTTCAAATTATCTGTATTGCACCTTATTTTGAAAAATACTTTTTATCTTTTAGTGCTAAACAAACTTCAACCTATCTGATCATCCTTAAGTCCGATCTTCACAACAATTCATAGGTAGAGATCCTTAACCTACATGGGTATGACTGCTTTGGTTCCACGTATATTTGGCTTATACTTATTTTCCAAATGTTTCATGTCTTTATTCATCTTCAAAAGTGTCTCTTTCTCACTTATCCAATTCAAGACTAAATCAGTTTTCTAAGATCTGGCCGAAAATTCCGCATGCATGTCATGTCACTAGAACTAGCGTGAAAAGAACTATGTACAAAATGGACACAAAATGACTGACTATTTTTTATTGAATAAATGATAGTAGGGTCTGATAACATAAAAAGAAGAAGAAAACATGATAAAATAAACTACCATGACTCCTCCCCGGCTGAAAGAGGAGTGAATTTTCAATTACTAAGCGACATCTTAGCCAGAGACTTGCACATCAACATTACTATGGTATTCACTAATTTTGATTGCTTTGTAATCAACATTCAATTTTTGACTTTTTGATCAAAACAAAGCATGTCCTGTTGCTCAAACCTGGTAAAAGTTAACCAATGTTTGCCTCTATTTTTCACCACCAAACTGTCTACTTGCCTTTTCGTGACCTTAGTTGGATCAACAATAGCAGTGCTTATTCCCTTGGTTGAGAAGATGATAAAGTGATCCTGGATTGTTTTCGTAATTCACCATTGCAAACCAACAAACCAACCACCTTTAACTAGCTTTTATTTCAAAACAACAAGTACGTTAGAATGAACACACTCTTATTCTCTTTCTTCTTATTTTTTTTTCTTTTCTTTTTTTAACTTTTATTTTTCAAAATCATTCGATCGAACCTGATGTGGGTTGCCTACGTATCATGTGGGAACATGAATCAGATCTTGCGTAGTTCGGGAAGATCATAAATAAAATAGATAAAATAACTTTTTTTTTCATATACAATTAATCCGACAAAATCTCCTAGCAACGAAAATATTTTTAATTTTTTTTTTATGATTTTATTTTTGGGTATTGGTGAAAGAAAGACTTCTAAAGAAGAAAGAAAATATTTTTGGATTTTGAATTTTTTTTTTTTTTAAATTTCAAAAGAAAGAAAGTATTTTTTTTGGATTTTGATTTTTTTGTTTTTTGAATTTTGGGAGAAAGACTTTTTTTTTAAAAGGAAGAAAATATTTTTGGATTTTTGGATTTGACGTCTCAAAGAAAAACTTCTAAAGAAGGAATTAAAGGAAAATATATTTTTGGATTTTTTAAAATTTGGGCCCGGAACCGATGAGGTTTGCCTACGTATCTCACATCCGGTGAGAATCAGACTCGCGTAGTTCGGTGAAACCAACTATTTTTTTCTTTTTTTTTAAATTTTTAGGAAAATTAATCTTTAAAAATCATACACACTAGACCATATCATTTTTTTTCTTTCTTGTTTTTCTCTGTTCATTCAACTGATTTATGCTAAAGTTGGTCAACATACAAGTCTCCCAAATAATGCAACAAGTAGCACATAACATGACATAATGGTCTTAACAAGGTACCTGTCCTAAAACAGAACTCGACCCCTGTGCCGACCCCTGCTAAGTCAAATGCACGTGATGCAAATAAAGCGAACCTACTAGGGATATCCGACATGAGGTTTGTTCTTCTAGGTTTAAATTTTAGTGGAGAAGGTATCTAGACAGGCTTACTCGAGTGAACAACTTAAGTCGAGGAGGGTCAGCGTACCAGTAGTATTGCTTTCCGGCTTAGCTGGTGGTGCTCCCCTCCTAAAATATGTATGACTAAAATCCTTCACCGGGTGACAAGCACCTCGCCTATCTCGAAGAAAGTGGGCTATGTCAAGCAAATGCCCAATTTAATTTCAAGAAGACTCAGAGGGGTGCATGAGAAGACAGTTTATATGTACATTTCAACAATATCAAAGCGGTAAAAAGCACTCAAGTAGCACATTAAGCCCAAGTAAAATCACAGTACATACAAAAATTAATAAAGCCAAATAAAGTCAATGTACAAGCTCGAATTCTTGAGAGTCCCCAACAGGGTCGCCAGAGCTGTCACACACCTTTTTTCCACCCCCAAAAGATATAGATATATATATATATATATATATATATATATATATATATATATATATATATATATATATATATATATATATGTGTGTGTGTGTGTGTGTGTGTGTGTGTGTGTGTGTATATATTGTTGTGGGTTAAAGAGTTTTTTCAATTAAAGTGACAAGTTTTTGATAAGGATTATTTAATTTACAGAGTCGCCACTTGGAATTGAGTTTTTGGGTGTTCTAAGTCACCTTTTATTTGAATCCCTATTCAAAGAAAGATTTGACTCTTTTATTATTGGTCTACGAAAACAAAGTTCGGGTAATGAATTCAGTTGACCGGGGAGAAGGTGTAAGGCATTCCCCGAGTCTCGTGGTTCTAGCACGGTCGCTTTATTGACTACAACTTGGCTTGAATTAATTTTGGACGAACTGTGATTTATTAGCTTTCATGTTTTATCTATCCGCTTTTATTTCTTGATTATTCATAATTATGAAATTATCTTGAAACGAATCATATATATGTATATTCATTTTGTTTGGTATGTCAAAGTCATGTCACGCGTACGTGTACACAATTAATAATATTTATTATTTATTAGATTTTTTTGTCAAAATCACGTAAACGCGTACCTTGATTTATTTTTGGGATCATGATTATGGCACGCGAACGTATACATAATCTGGTAGATTTGTTACGAGCGTGTCTAAAGGCATAGTAGTGATTTTTGTAGTAATTCGGCGTTCTTGGTTATTGAGGAAACATGCCAGTGTTCAACTAAAGCCTAAAGATCAATACAACTTATTTCAAACCCAAACCTTCTCCTATCCCAAGCTTACATTAGATTTTCTAATACCAGTGGCCTATCCGTTCGGCCCAAATCCTTTACCAACTAATCTACTCATCTTCTTTGTTGTTTTTCTTTTTTCTTTTTGGTTTAGATCTAATAAATAAACAATATTACTATTACTACACATGATATAAGATTCATAAAACTAAACAATATAAAACTATTGAACATATTCATGATTTTAAGCCCACTTGCCACCACATAAAAAAAACAAGAATATCATCTAAATTAAAATCATAATGCAAATAACATTTCAGTAAATATCATTGAACCAGGAAGCAGAAATGTTAAAAGAGAAAAAAAATAACCTTGTATTAGATGAAGACTCCAATTTGACGTATATTAGGCAGGCATTTGTCCAAAAGCAAAAGAAAGAAAACAGGATATGGACTGAAAATATTCTCCTAAAATCCTCAATGAACTCAAACTGGAAATCTCGCCAATGACAGAAACCTTGAACGCCCAGAAAATGCCATTGTTTTAGGTGAAAAGAGGTTGTTTAATGGCTTATATTTGGTCCCTCTCGTGGTTGTTCGGTAACAGCGATGCATCTATTTTCTAGTGGTTTTAAGGTTATTTTAATGGAGTGTTTTAATGGAGTTTTACATGATTTTGGGGCTGGTTTTCAGATCTTCCTTTAACTGGAATTTTGGTGGTATTTATTGGAAGAGATGAGGTAAGGAAGATGAGTGTATGATTAGGAAGAAAAGAGGAAAACATCTCCCCCTGTTTTCGTGTGTCCCACTTTTTCCTCTTCCCTACCCTATGTGAGATGAGTCTTTTTATTTATTATGTGAGTGGAGAGTGTGTAAATTGGAAAGCAAAACAAAAAGAGTGTGTGTGCTGGTGTGGGCATGTGAGTGACGTGAGTGGAGGGAATCTTTTGGGTAAGACAAAGTTTGTTACTAAATTCATATCCAAAAAATGATTTATTTTCTTTTTGCTTTGTTTTTTCTTTAAACAATGGATAATGAATAAAAGGTAAAATTAATATTCCTACTAAATCAAAATAACAAGGTAAAAGTACTACATACTTAATGTATTTGTTGAAAGTCTCTAAACTTAAAAATTGCACTAAACTAAAGAAAAACTACATGTCACGATCCAAAATCCATTAAAGGTCGTGATGGCGCCGGACACCGCGGTCAGACAAAACAAAAATAAATACTTAATTTGGTTTTTTTTTTATTTCTAAAATCATATTTATAACGACCCGGTCGGTCGTTTTGAGAGTTAGAGCCCCGATCCCCTAATAACTGCTTCCCCCGTATCTTTTTCTGCTATTGTGACTTACCGGGAGGCTTTATTTTAGTTTTTGGAAGTGTTTAGGATACTTAGTCCCTAAATGAAGGTTTAAGACTTAGGATTGGCACCGTAGTCAGAACTGTGTCGTCGATTCCGTTAGCTCTGTTGGGTGATTTTGGGCTTAGGAGCGTATCTAGATTGTGTTTTGGAGATCTGTAGCTCATTTAGGCTTGAAATGGCGAAAGTCAAATTTTTTGAG
The DNA here is from genome assembly GCF_000390325.3 of Nicotiana tomentosiformis. Taxonomy (NCBI): domain Eukaryota; kingdom Viridiplantae; phylum Streptophyta; class Magnoliopsida; order Solanales; family Solanaceae; genus Nicotiana; species Nicotiana tomentosiformis. Next base: position 39,756,207 of record NC_090823.1, read on the forward strand.
TTTTGGACCGGTAGTGAAATTTTTGATATCGAATTCGGATTCTAATTTCGGAAGTTGGAATATGTCTGTAGGGTTGAATATGACTTGTGTGCAAAGTTTGGGGTCAATCGGACATGGTTTGATAGGTTTCGGCATCGGTTGTAGAATTTGGAAATTCTAAGTTTGAATCGGAGGATGCTTCGTGATTTTAGCGTTGTTTGATGTGGTTTGAAGGCTCGATTAAGTTCGTATAGTGTTTTAGGATTTGGTTGGTATATTTGGTTGAGGTCCCGGGGGCCTCGGGTGTGTTTCGGATGCTCAACGGGATGAAATTTGGACTTATGCAATTGCTGAAGATCTCTGGTTGCTGGTGTTTTCACATCTGCGGTTGGGGAACCGCAGGTGCGGACTCGCACGTGCGCAAGATCAGGCGTAGAAGCGGTTTGGAAGGAGGATCTCAAGGATCGCAGGTGCGAGGTAACATTCTGCATCTGCGATGCCCGCATATGCGACCCTGGAGCGCAGGTGCGAAGAGAGAGTGCAAAAGCGGACCAGTATCCGTAGGTGCACACGCGCAGGTGCGGCCACTTTCTCGCAGAAGCGGTCCCAGGTTCCTTAAGTCATTTCTATACCTGCGATGGAATTTCCGCATGTGCGGTGCCGCAGGTGCGATGGATAGGTCATAAGAGCGAATTTGCTGGGTAGAAAAGAAAAAAATTCGAGGGTTTGATTCATTTCTCCATTTGTGGACTTGGGAGATCGGAAATTGGCTATTTTTTGAAGGATATTTAGAGAGAGCTTTGGGGTAACGATTCCTAACTTGATTTTGATCATATTTCATTAATCTATTGTTGTTTTCTTCATTTAATTATGGAATTTGGGTGAGAAAGTTAGGAGAATGGGGGAAAGGTTCTCCAACCGAATTTCTGAGTTTTGAGTGGGATTTAGACATCGGATTTGGATAATTTTGGTACGAGTGATCTCGTGAGTAAATGAATGTTCATATTTGGTAACTTTTACCCGATTCCGAGACGTGGGCCCGGGGAGACTTTTTGGGCATTTTTCTAATTTCTTGCCTTAGCTTTGATTTCGTTAGCTAGATTAGTTCCTTGTAGCTATATTTATGTTATGTAATTGGTTTTGGCTAGATTTGAGCCATTCGGAGTTGGATATTCATGGAAAGAGTATTGTGACATATTGAATTGAGCTTGGTTCGAGGTAAGTGGCTTGCCTAACCTTGCATGGGGGAAGCTCCCCTTAGGATTTGGTAATGTTTGATATGTGAGTGTCGTGTACGTGAGGTGACGAGTACGTACACGGATTATTTGTTGTAAAACTCCATTTTTCACTAAGTCATAACTTGTTTTCTCCTTATTTGAAAACACACTAGCATATATAACTATCCTGTTTAGACTTGAATAACATGCCTACTTGTTTAACTGCCTATTTGAACTCTGTGTAGCATGTTTAGTGAAATTACCTACTTTTCTTGACTTGAACTTAGTCTAAACTGTAGGATTTCTTGTTGTAACTGTTATTTCGATTGGTTGCGCTGCATATTAACTTTGAGACTACAGAATGGTATTCCGGGAGATCCCCATGTACTGCATATTTACTTTGGGACTACGAAACGGTATTCCGGGAGATCCCCTTACTCAACACATTTATTTTGGGACTACGGAACGGTATTCCCGGAGATCCCCCTGCACATTTACGTTTGGGACTACGAGACGGTATCTCGGGGGATCCCTTGTTGTTATCACTGTGTTCTGAGTTGTTTTCTTTCATTGATTATATTCATGTTAGATTTCTGTATTTATTTTTACTGCGATATTTCATTCTATCTTATTTTATTATATTTATACCGGTAGGGCCCTGACCTGATCTCATCACTACTCGGCCGAGGTTAGGCTCGGCACTTACTGGATACCGTTGTGGTGTACTCACGGCCTTTCCTGCACATATTTTTTATGTGCAGATCCAGGTTCATCTTGCCAGCTTCATCAGTAGTTGCAGTCGCTACTGCTTATTGGAGACTTCATGGTACATCTACCCGCGCCCGCAGATCCTCAGAGTCCCCCTCTATCCCCTATGTTCATTTTTCCTTCCTTCTATAGAAATGATGTATAAAAGAGTTAAGACTTCTTAGTAGCTTGTGACTTGCGGGTTTCTGGGTTTTGGGAATGTTTTTTGTGCTTTTCAGAGGTGATAATTGTATATGCCGAGTGACATTTAGTTGCTTATTAGATATTTGTTACTGTTAGTAGTTAATGTTCATGCTTTTGTTTCATTTCTGCAAAAGTGTTAGGCTTACCTAGTCGTAGAGACTAGGTGCCGTCTCGACGGTTCACGGAGGGAGAAATTAGGTCGTGATAATTTGGTATCAAAGCTGCTTAAGGATTATAACATTACCATTTTGTACCATCCCGGGAAGGCCAATGTGGTGGCCGATGCTTTGAGTCGTCGGGCAGAGAGTTTGGGGAGTTTAGCATATCTACCAGCAGCAGAGAGGCCTATGGCATTGGATGTTCAGGCCTTAGCCAGCCAGTTTGTGAGATTGGATATTTCTGAACCGAGTCGAGTATTGGCTTATGTGGTCTCTCGGTCTTCCCTTTATGATTGTATCAGGGAGCGTTAGTATGATGACCCCCATCTGCTTGTCCTTAAGGACACGGTCTAACACGGTGATGCTAAAAAGGTCACTATTGGGTAGGATGGTGCATTGAGGATGCAGGAAAGGTTATGTGTGCCCAATGTGAACGGTTTGCGTGAGTTGATTCTCCAGGAGGCTCACAGCTCACGGTACTCCATTCATCCGGGTGCCGCAAAGGTGTATCAGGACCTGAGGTAGCATTATTGGTGGAGGAGGATGAAGAAGGACATAGTAGAGTATGTGACTAGATGTCTAAATTACCAGCAGGTGAAGTATGGGCATCAGCGACCGGATGGGTTGCTTCAGAAGAGAGAGATTCCGGAGTGGAAATGGAAGAGGATCACTATGGACTTCGTTGTTGGACTCCTACGGACTCAGCGGAAGTTTGGTGTAGTTTGGGTGATTGTGGACAGGCTGACCAAGTCAGCGCATTTCTTTCATATGATGACTACCTATTCTTCCGAGCTGCTGGCTCGAATTTACATTCGTGAGATTGTCAGACTTCATGGCGTACCGGTATCTATCATCTCTGACCGAGGCATGCAGTTTTCATCGCGGTTCTGGATAGTCGTACAACAGGAGTTGGGTACTCGGGTGGAGTTGAGCACAACTTTTCTCCCTCAAATGGACGGGCAGTCCGAGCGCACTATTCAAATTCTTGAGGATATGCTTTGTGCGTGTGTGATGGAGTTTGGAAGTACTTGGGATCAGTTCTTGCCACTTGCTGAGTTTGCCTACAACAACAGTTATCAGTCCAGCATTCAGATGGCACCGTATGAGGCTCTGTATAGTAGGCAGTGTCGATCCCCAGTGGGTTGGTTCGAGCCGGACAATGACAGATTATTGGGTACGGACTTAGTTCAGGATGCCTTGGAGAAGGTAAAGGTGATCTAGGACAAACTTCACACAGCCCAGTCTAGACATAAGAGTTATGCGGACCGGAAGGTTCGCGATGTTGCAATCATGGTTGGAGAGCGGGTCCTGCTTCGGGTTTCGACTATGAAGGGCGTTATGAGGTTCGCAAAGAGGGGCAAGCTGAGCCCAAGGTTTATTGGGCCCTTTGAAGTATTGCGACGAGTTGGGGAGGTTGCTTATGAGCTTGCCTTACCTCCCAGCCTAGCAGGAGTTCATTCGGTATTTCATGTTTCGATGCTCTGGAGGTATCACGATGATCCGTCTCATGTGTTAGATTTTCGCTCAGTCCAGTTGGACAAGGATCTATCCTACGTTGAGGAGCCAGTGGCTATTTTGGACAGGCATGTTAAGAAGCTGAGGTCAAAGAATATTGCATCAGTAAAGGTTCAGTGGCGGGGTCAGCCGGTCGAGGAGGTGACTTGGGAGACCGAGCAGGATATGTGCAAACGTTATCCTCATCTTTTCACCATTTCAGGTATGTTTCTATACTCATTCGAGGACGAATGATTGTTTTAAGAGGGGGAAGATGTAACGACCCGGCCGGTCGATTTGAGAATTAGAGCCCTGATCCCCTATTAACTGCTTCCCCCTTATCTTTTTCTGCTATTGTGACTTACCGGGAGGCTTCATTTTGTTTTTGGAAGTGTTTGGGACACTTAGTCCCTAAATAGAGGTTTAAGCCTTAGAATTAGTGTTGTAGTTAGAACTATATGAAGACGACTCCAGAATGGAGTTCCGTTAATTCCGTTAGCTTCGTTGGGTGATTTTGGGCTTAGGAGCGTATCCGGATTGTGTCTGGAGGTCTGTAGCTCATTTAGGCGTGAAATAGCGAAGTTCGAATTTTTGGAGTTTTGGACCGGTAGTGAAATTTATGATATCGGGGTCGGATTCCGATTTCGAAAGTTGGAATAGGTCCTTAGGGTTGAATATGACTTATGTGCAAAGTTTGGGGTCAATCGGACGTGGTTTGATAGGTTTCGGCATCGGTTGTCGAATTTGGAAATTCTAAGTTCTTTAAGTTTGAATCGGAGAATGATTCGTGATTTTAGCATTGTTTGATGTGGTTTGAAGGCTCGACTAAGTTCGTATGGTGTTTTAGGATTTGGTTGGTATGTTTGGTTGAGGTCCCGGGGGCCTCGAGTGTGTTTCGGATGCTCAACGGGTTGAAATTTGGATTTATGCAATTGCTGAAGATTTCTGGTTGCTGGTGTTTTCGCATCTGTGGTTGGGGAACCGCAGGTGCGGACTCGCACATGCGCAAGATCAGGCATAGAAGCGGTTTGGAAGGAAGAGCTCAGGGATCGCAGGTGCGAGGTAACATTCCGCATCTGCGGCCTTGGAGCGCAGGTGCGAAGAGAGACCGCAGAATCGGACCAGTTTCCGCAGGTGCGACCACTTTCTCGCAGAAGCGGTCCCAGGTTCCTTAAGTCATTTCCGCACCTGCCATGGAATTTCCGCAGGTGCGGTGCCGCAGGTGTGATAAATAGGTCGCATGAGCGAATTTGCTGGGCAGAAAAGGAAAAAATTCGAGGGTTTGATTCATTTCTCCATTTTTGGACTTGGGAGCTCGGAAATTGGCGATTCTTTAAAGGATTTTCAGAGAGAGCTTTGGGGTAACGATTCCTAACTTGATTTTGATCATATTTCATTAATCTATTGTTGTTTTCTTCATTTAATTAAGGAATTTGAGCGAGAAAGTTGGGAAAATGGGGGAAAAGTCCCCCAACCGAATTTCTGAGTTTTGAGTGGGATTTAGACATCAGATTTGGATAATTTTGGTACGAGTGATCTCGTGAGTGAATGGGTGTTCATATTTGGTAACCTTTTCCCGATTCCAAGACATGGGCCCGGGGAGACTTTTTGGGCATTTTTCTAATTTCTTGTCTTAGCTTTGATTTCGTTAGCTTGATTAGTTCCTTGTACCTATATTTATGTTATGTAATTGGTTTTGGCTTGAATTGAGTCATTCGGAGTCGGATATTCATGGAAAGAGCATTATGACAGATTGAATTGAGCTTGGTTCGAGGTAAGTGGCTTGCCTAACCTTGCTTGGGGAAAACTCCCCTTAGGATTTGGTACTGTTTGATATGTAAGCGCCGTGCATGTGAGGTGACGAGTACGTACACGAGCTATTTGTTGTAAAACTCTATTTTTCACTAAGTCATAACATGTTTTCTCCTTATTTGAAAACACACTAGCATATGTAACTATCTTGCTTTGACTAGAATAACATGCCTACTTGTTTAACTGCCTATTTGAACTATGTGCAGCATGTTTAGTGAAATTACCTGATTTCTTTGACTTGAACTTAGTCTAAACTGTAGGATTTCTTGCTGTAACTGTTATTTCGGTTGGTTGCACTGCATATTTACTTTGGGACTACAGAATGGTATTCCGGTAGATCTCCCTGTACTACATATTTACTTTGGGACTACAAAACGGTATTCCGAGAGATCCCCCTGCTCAGCACATTTATTTTTGGACTACGAAACGGTATTTCGGGAGATCCCCTTACATATTTGCATTTGGGACTACGAGACAGTATCTCAGGAGATCCCCTATTGTTATCACTATGTTCTGAGTTGTTGTCTTTCATTGATTCTATTCCTGTTAGATTTCTATTTTAATTTTTACTGCGATATTTCATTCTGTCTTATTTCATTATATTTATACCAGTAGGGCCCTGACCTGATCTCGTCACTACTCGACCGAGGTTAGGCTCGGCACTTACTGGGTACCGTTGTGGTGTACTCACGGCCTTTCCTGCACATATTTTTCGTGTACAGATCCAGGTTCATCTTACCAGCCTCATCAGTAGTTGCAGTTGCTACTGCTTATTGGATACTTCAAGGTACATATGCCCGTGCCCGCATATCCTCGGAGTCCCCCTTTATCCCCCTATGTTCATTTTTCCTTCCTTCTATAGAAATGATGTATAGAAGAGTTAAGACTTCTTAGTAGCTTGTGACTTGCGGGTTTTCGGGTTTTGGGAATGTTTTTTGTATTTTTCAGAGGTGATAATTGTATATGCCGAGTGGCATTCAGTTGCTTATTAGATATTTGTTACTGTTAGTAGTTAATGTTCATGCTTTTGTTTCATTTCTGCAAAAAATATTAGGCTTACCTAGTCGTAGAGACTAGGTGCCGTCTCGACTGTTTACGGAGGGAAAAATTTGGTCGTGACAATATTTCTTTCAATTAAATAATAAAAGATGGAGTTTAAAAAATAAATAATAATATGTTTAAAGATTCCAATACAGTGCAACCCATAATCGCCCAAAACCCGGTGTCACAAGTGCATGAGCATCAACTAGGAATGTAAAATAATATACAACATCTGTCCGAAATACAAATTGGACAGGAAAATATGAATACTCTGAAGGAGATTCTGCTGGCTACATACTCGTAACGTGGAATGCAGCTCACCTAAGTCCCCGCAATAAATGCGCCTCTACGCCCACAAGGCCACTAGACATATATACACCTGCACAAAATGTTCAGCAAGAGTAGCATGAGTACATAAATCAATGCGTACCCAGTAAGTATCCCGCCTAACCTCGAAGAGGTAGTGACGAGGGGTCGATTCGACACTTACTAAGGCCAACAATATGATAATATGAAATTCTAATTAAGCATGATATATATAACAATAAAACTCGAAACAAGAAATAACTGAACAATTCATCACCATATTTAAGAACCTAAATCACTTCCTTCATTTATAACAAATAATCTTTCAAATAATGAATTTATATCAATTATAAAAAGGACTTCCGGTTCTATTATCACGCACAAAAGTTCACCGAGGACGTTCGGCCCGATCCAACATAAATGTAAATTGTGCACTGCCGAGGGTCGAATGACACAAATCATAGATTCATCTATTAACCTGCTGAGGCGAACGGCCCGCTCCCATTAGAGTAGTAGAAAGAATTACCCCGCTTACGGATCATACTCGCGGTCAAATATAAATTATCAATAAATCTTAACTCTTTCTTGATTCTTTTCAAAATAAAGACAATTCAACCTGAAGCTTTTAAATCCTTAAATTCCTCGACTTAGTTCCAGTTGATACAATTAACAAATATAATCAAACAACGGTGCCCACAAAGCATGGTGCCAACCTAAAACTACTCGGACATAAACAGGAATAGAAGTTACGTACAGACTCTCGTCACTTCGTGCGTACGTAGCCCCCCACAAATAACAACACATATTAATTAAGTTCACCTATGGGGTAAATTCCCTCTTTCAAGGTTAGAAAAGAGACTACCTCGCTCCGAAGTTCCATTACCGGCTCCTAAGCCCTTCCAATAATATAAACTGATGCCCAACGCTCTAAAACTAGTCAATAAACGTGCAAATCCATAAATACAGACTCTAATACTTATCATAATCCAACTTATAACAATTCTAAACTCCGCTTGAAAAGTCGATAAAATCACCCTCGGGCCCACGTGCCCGGATTCCAAAAATTTTTGAAGATAAACCTTACCCATATCACCAGAAACTCAAATATATAATTTATTCCAAGTTCCACGTCAAATTTCGTAGTCAAAATCCAATAATAAAATTTCTAGGTTTTCTACCAAAAACTCCATAATTTCTACCAATTTCCTTGCTTAAATTCTTACACAAATCATGCATTTAATTTGCAATAGGTGGGAATCACCTAACTTGTGTCTTGATGAAAATCCCTCCTTAAAGCTCTCCAAAATCGCCTCAACCAAGTGGAAAATAAGAGAAGAAGAGCCAAATTTCGCTCTTTAAAACAATCTGCCTAGTGACCTCTCGCACTTGTGGTCCCTTGACCGCTTCTGAGATCCTTCTTCATATCCCTCAACTCCGCATCTATGGCCCCCATCCGCTCATGCAGCTCTACATGCGCAGGTGCGGTCCCGCTTCTGCGGAACTCGACCGCATCTGCGGTCCCAGCCTTCCCAGCCTAAGTCGCTTCTGCGACCCTCATGGCCGCTTCTGTGGCTCCGCACCTGCAGCCCTAACCTCGCAAGTGCGGTTACACCAGAATTGGTGCACTTCAGCCATTCCCTAAGTCCAAAAATTGCTCTATTAACCATCTGGGACCCGCCCGAGGCCCCCGGAACTATAACCAAATATACCAATATGTCCCAAACCATATTATGAACTTAGTCGAGCCTCCAATTCACATCAAACAACGTTAAAAATACGAATCACCCTCCAATTCAAACTTAATGAACTTTGAAACTTCAAACTTCCACAATCGATGCCGAAACCTATCAAATCACGTCTGATTAACCTCATATTTTGCACACAAGTCATAATTGACATTACAGACCTACTCCAACTTCCAAAATCATAATCCGACCCAGATATCAAAAAGTCCACTTCCGGTCAAACTCTCCAAAAACCTTCAAATTTCTAACTTTCGCCAAATGACCCCAAAATGACCTACGTACCTCCGAATCCACTTCCGGATGTGCTCCCAATACCAGAATTGCCATACAGAGCTATTCCTAGTCTCGGAATCCCAAACGGACATCGATAACATTGAAATTCACTTCAACCCAAATTTATGAAATTCTTTCAAAATGCCAACTTTCACAATAGGCGCCGAAATGCACCCGGGTCATCCAAAACCCGATCTGAACATATGCCCAAGTCCAAAATCATCATACAAACCTATTGGAACCTTCGAATCCTGATTTTGAGGTCGCTTACTCAAAATCCAACCTTGGTCAATTTTTCCAACTTAAAGCTTCCGAAATAAGAATTTTCTTTTCAAATCGTGTCTAAACTTCTGAAATTCAATTCTGACCACGCGTACAAGTCATAATACCTGAAGTGAAGTTGCTCATGGCCCCAAGCTGCCGAACGATACGCTAGAGCTCAAAATGACTGGTCGGGTCGTTACATTCTCTCCCACTTAAACATACGTTCGTCCTCGAACGTGCTAAGAACTGCGCTAGAGTTGTTTAAAATCACTGTTTAACACCCGGTGCACCTACCCGTGCTACCACAACCCAGCCGAGCACATTAGCTCGAGCCAATCTGAAGATCATTCTCTTTATTTAGTCAAGTAAGTCTTAGAGCCAAATTCTAACATCTAAAATCCTCTACTATGTATGTTTCCAACATATGAACACCGTATCCATCACCACACGATGCACCAATACATGATTGCATACCTTTACTGAATTCATACCATGCACCGTGTAACTCACATGACCATAATAACATCCTCTGAAAACAATAGCCGAAATCCCATGAATCTGATGCTTACAACACACCTCATGACACATATAAGTCTTGTTCCAATTCTTGAAATGCCACGACAAAGAAGATGTGTAGAACTCATAGCCACCTGACGAATTACAATTTATGGAGTCTCTCCTCCTGACAAGAACCATTACCTCATTCTGGACTGAATAACAATATTTACTCGTTAATATGCCTCATATAAATCTGATCGCACTAATCCCAGGTCCAATAATCTCGTCTCACCCAGTACAAGCTGCTCAGGCAACAAGTTGCCTCAGACACTGCCAAAAATCTCATATGATTCCGCAATGTGCTAACAAGCTACAAACTTGAATGTGATACATAAGGAAAAACGAACTCTGGAAAGAGTTACTCAACCCACGTAGCTAATTAAACAACCAAAAGGATGTTAGGAACCTTCCCCAGGAAATGAGAGGCAAAACACACCATAATAGCTATGGGAAACTATACTCAATACCACATTGTTGCGGCGTGCAACCCGATCCATACGTGATACCATTGCGGCGTGCAACCCGATCCAACCATGATACCCGTTGCGGTGTGCAACCCGATCCAAACAATATCTATGTGGTGGCGTGCCACCCGATACGCACATAGTAATAAATGGGGAAATACCCATCAAGCTATAAATGTTTATACCTTAAGAAATGCCCGAATATCAACCACAGGCATGCCAACTGCATAATACAAATCCTGGGGAGACGGATAGCGCCACAAGCTACAAAACTCAAGCACGACTAAGGTGCGATAAATGACTTGCATCTCGAGAGCCATCCTGCTCATGTAACACCACAACTATACGTGATCTCAATACAAGTGTGAATAATCAAACCGCCTCACAACCCACATGGCACAATAGGGACTACACGGAAGGCCAACAACAGAAATAACATCCAAGGCCCAAAGACCCCTCCGAAAACAGCGTTATGCTGAAATAAACACATCCGGCCTCACATAGAGCCCACATACACATTTAGAACCATCCACAGACCTCAAGTCGATTCTGATCGTACCGCACTGGGCTAATAACCTTTCAAGGATCCACAATAACCCCTGACACACAAGAACAACTGTCAAATCCAGAACACACTTCCACAGTCCACCACCAAACGAACCGAGCGCCCTTCAGGCATAAATTCTCACATTAGCGATAGTACCAAAAATCTCCATACTTGGTTTTAAATCTTCAATCAATCAAGTGACTACATGTCACACTTATACAATCTTCCCGTGGAACACACTTCCACAACCTTCCGCACCAAAAAACAAGTCTGCACCTCTATATAGCCGGCCACTTTAATGTTGTAAAGCAAATCAAGAATCCGCAATCAGTACGCAAAGCCTCCTACACAGGACACCGATCTCAGGTGACGTTAAAGACAATACCAGCTTACTCTAAACATCTGAATTCTTTTTCGCGACATCAACTGTAACCTTGATCCTCAACTTCCAATTCACATGTCGCTCACTGCACCTAACAGACCAATACGCAAGAGTACCAGACTTTCATCATAACTCTCGAACCACCAATAGGGTACACACTTCATCATATAGAAACTTCTCACTTAACTCATTTCAGGAGAACCATTGCCCCACTTGACTGAATTCCCATAACCGCAGAAGATACAAACCTCGAGTGGTGGTTTAAACTACCATAATTCCTCCGGGCTCCATCTACACATAACATGCCATAATAATCGCATGCCTCCAAATAAGATCAATTACGGTTGTCGTCAAACCTCGCACGTACCGCCACAAATCACAGGTATACTTAACACGCTAAAGGAACTGATCATTGCCACCATCATGCCAATTCAACCATTGCTAACCGACTCCGACTTCTTCTAATTTAATCTGGATCTTCCTTAGAAATAACAACATCTCCTTTATCAATTTAACGAACTCAATCTGCACTCATCCTGAGTGACCCCATTTCACGAGACCACATTGTCTCCAAAACCCACGAACCTTCTCATGCCCTCCTTGTGTACATATTCGCATCTTCAACTTGTACACCCATTCTAAAAATCCCTCTATGAATCTGAAGTTAGTTTCTCCCATTCCTCCAATGCCACACCGCAGACCAAAGATAACGTAGAATACTCCAAGCCACTTTTCATAATCCGCTGCAAAAACTCAATACTTAACCATACTACTGGCTCGAAATCCTTAAGCACCGCACTTTGAACCCACTAGAACTATTGTTGAGAGTCACCCACTCTGACTTATTCCCAATTATGATCAAACACCAAGGCCATGCTGGCACATTAACACCCTCTCAAAGAAGCACCCGGCTAAATCACGTTCCTTGTAACTCACCTCTACACAAAGCATAAACTCCGAGTCTTCCCAAAGCCTGAACATGAATCGATAAGACCAATTGTAGCACACATTACTCAATTCATTGGCTCAAATCACCACTAATGTTCTCTTTCTTTAGTCGTAATAACCTACCAACATGCCGATAACCAGAAACCTCACAAGTAGATAACCATGCAATCCAATAATAGATGGTGGGGCTCTCCTAATTAGCTTGAAGCTATCATTGCATAACTCTGGAACCTACCAAGATTCCTTCTTCCTTACTGACATGACCTTGCGTAATCGACCCACCAAATTCCTCGAAATCTTCCTGTTATCCATTTCATGAACGCCTTGAATCACTAGCCATATTTACATATTCGACCTCTTACCGAATAGCCAGTAAAATTCTTCATATAAGTTTCATCAACACCACAAAACAGTTAATTTGCTCACCAGAAATAAGCCACATGTGGAAATTCCATGCTGACATCTTCCAATAACGCTGCACCGAATACAATTACTATGAAATCCTTAAACTATCCTGAGCCAGTGCTCATTCACCAGCCGTACAATCCCATTCACTCCCCATTGGCATCAACTAAACGTGCGACGATACATTCCAATCCAAAGTCATGGTGTATCCTTCTTCATATCATGCAACTCATTTCCGTCGTATCCAACCCTTCTCCGTATAGTAGCCAATATTCCAAATTAAGTTCGTAGACTTAGTCACTGTCCACTATGAGTTCCAAATCACTCTAAAATTTTCCCAAGAGGTATGGTAATCCTACCACATAACCCATCTGCTACTCTGCCACTCTCCCACTTTGGTCAAACAATCTCCTTTAAGCAACTACTCGACTCTGTTTCTCACGCTTGGCCTTCTAAAAATTTAACCACTGCAAGATACCTCCCACATGTTCTTCATCATCCTTCGCTGCCCAGATGTTGCCTTAAATCAAAATCTACCTCTGTAGCACTTGAACCAATCGATCGCTACCAACTTTAAACCTTTCCGAAGATCATCTTCCAGGAACCCTCAACACCCGGACCACCGATTAAGTCTTGAACCACCACACACTGCGATCTCTGAAAGCCGCTTCCCCGGCACTGTTTCACACTACCCTGCCCGAAGGCAAATTGATGAAGACCATAACACCGTCGAACTTAACACATTCAATCCAGGGCGACGACACCACATTACAAATGAAAATTCTACCATGCTCGAATAACAAGACTCATTACTCCGTCAATCCAAACCTGAACATTCATAGTCCGATTGCCTTTCCTTCGCCAAAAATAAAATACTGGATCTCTGAATCATGCACTGAGTAAACCTCATTTCCAAGTCATTCACTGATTTGATGCATAGACAAGCATCCTACCATTATACAAACACGATGCGATAGCAACGCACGAATCGTCATAACAATCAATGGCAAATCTCAATACCTTAGGTAATGCTGATACTGAGCTGAAACGGCAGAACGGCCTTCCGCGAGGCGACGACAATAGCCCAATCCAATATGCCGGGAGAAGCATCTTGCACCACAACTATAGTACCATTAAGATTCCTCGATTGCCAATTTATAACAAGCGCTTCGCGTCGCATAAGACTGAATAGGAAGGGAATGAAGGCATAAGCCTCAAAGGAATCGAATCGCATGATAAGGAATCAAGAAGGGAAGTGCTCCTAACAGACTTGTAGCCTCTCGAAGATAAGTACAAACGTCTCTATACCGATCTGCAAGACTCTACTAGACTCGCTCATGACTCGTGAGACCTAAGTGAACCTATTGCTATGAAACCATGTTGTCAAGACCCAAAATCTATTAAAAATCTTAATGGCATCGGACAACTCGGTCAGGCAAGCCAAAAATAAATACTTAATTTGGTTCTCATTTTTTTTATTTCTGAAATCATATTTCCTTCAATTAAATAGTAAAAGATGGAGTTTACAAAATAACTAATAATATCTTTAAAGATTCCAATACAGTGCAACCCATAATCGCCCAAAACCCGGTGTCACAAGTGCATGAGCATCAACTAGAAATATAAAATAATATACAACATCTGTCCGGAATATAAATTGGATAGGAAAATATAAATACTCTGAAGGAGATTCTGCTTGGCTACGGACTCGTAACGTGGAATGCAGCTCACCTAAATCCCCGCAATAACCGCGCATTTGCGCCTACAAGGCCACTAGACATATATGCACCTGCACAAAACATTCAGCAAGTGTAGCATGAGTATATAAATCAATGCGTACCCAATAAGTATCCCGCCTAACCTCGAAGAGGTAGTGACGAGGGGTCGACTTCAACACTTACTAAGGCCAACAATATGATAATATAAAATTCTAATTAAGCATGATATATATAACAATAAAACTCGAAACAAGAAATAACTGAACAATTCATCACCATATTTAAGAACCTAAATCACTTCCTTCATTTAAAATAAATAATCTTTCAAATAATGAATTTATACCAATTATAAAAGGGACTTCCAGTACTATTATCACGCACAAAACTCCACCGAGGACGTTCGGCCCGATCCAACATAAATATAAATTGTGCATTGATGAGGGTCGAATGACACGAACCGTAGACGCATCTATTAACCTGCCGAGGCGAACGGCCCGCTCCCATTAGAGTAGCAGAAAGAATTACCCCGCTCGCGGATCATACTTGCGACGCGATCAAATATAAATTACAATAAATCATAACTCTTTCTTGATTCTTTTGAAAATAAAGACAATTCAACTTGAAGCTTTTAGATCCTTAAAATCATCGACTTAGTTCCATTTGATACAATTAACAAATATAATCAAACAACGGTGCCCACAAAGCATGGTGTAAACCTAAAACTACCCAGACATAAACAGGAATAGTAGCTACGTACGGACTCTCGTCACTTCGTGCGTACGTAGCCCCCCACAAATAACAAAACATATTAATTAAGTTCACCTATAGGGTAAATTCCCTCTTACAAGGTTAGAAAAGAGACTTACCTCGCTCCAAAGTTCCATCATCGGCTCCCAAGCCCTTCCAATAACTCAAACTGATGCCCAACGCTCCAAAACTAGTCGATAACCGTGCAAATCCATAAATACACACTCTAATACTTATTATAATCCAATTTATAACAATTCTAAACTCCGCTTGAAAAGTCGATAAAATCACCCTCGGGACTACGTGCCCGGATTCCGAAAATTTTCGAAGATAAACCTTACCCATATCACCAGAAACTCAAATATATAATTTATTCCAAGTTCCACATCCAATTTCGTGGTCAAAATCCAAAAGTAAAATTTCTAGGTTTTCTACCAAAATCTCCACAATTTCTACCAATTTCCATGCTTAAATCCTTATATAAATCATTTTAACTTGCAATAGGTAGGAATCACTTACTTTATATTTCTTGATGAAAATCCCTCCTTGAAGCTCTCCAAAATCGCCTCAACCAAGTGGAAAACGAGAGAAGAAGAGCCAAATCTCGCTCTTTAAAATAATCTACCCAACGACCTCTCGTACCTGCGGTCCCTTGACCGCTTCTGCGATTCCGCAGGTGCAGCCGAATTACCGCTTTTGCGGTCCTCTTTCATACCCCTCAACTCCGCATCTGCGGCCCCCATCCGCTCCTGCGGCTCCACATGCGCAGGTGCGGTCCCGCTTCTGCGGAACTCGACCGCATTTGCGGTCCCAGCCTTCCCAACCTAAGTCGTTTCTGCGACCCTCATGGCCGCTTCTGCGGTTCCACACCTACGGTCCTAACCTCGCAGGTGCGGTTACACCAGAAGTGGTGCACTTCAGCCATTTCCTAAGTCTAAAACTTGCTCTATTAATCATCTGGGACCCGCTCGAGGCCCCAGAACCTTAACCAGATATACCAACATGTCCCAAATCACATTACGAACTTAGTCGTGCCTCCAATTCACATCAAACAACGTTAAAACCACGAAACACCCTCCAATTCAAACTTAATGAATTTTGAAACTTCAAACCTCCACAATCGATGCCGAAACTTATCAAATCACGTCCGATTGATCTCAAATTTTGCACACAAGTCATAATTGACATTACGGACCTACTCCAACTTTCGGAATCGGAATCCGACCCCGATATCAAAAAGTCCACTCCCGGTCAAACTCTCCCAAAACCTTCAAATTTCTAACTTTCGCCAAATGACCCCAAAATGACCTACGGACCTCCGAATCCACTTTCGGACGTGCGTCCAATACCAGAATCACCATACAGAGCTATTACCAATGTCGGAATCTCAAACGGACATCGATAACATTGAAATTCACTTAAACCCAAATTTATGGAATTTTTTCAAAATGCCAACTTCCCCAATAGGCGCCGAAACGCACACGGGTCATCCAAAAATCGATCCGAACATACGTCCAAGTCCAAAATCATCATACGAACCTGTTGGAACCTTCAAATCCTGATTTCAAGGTCGTTTACTCGAAATCCAATCTTGGTCAATTCTTCCAACTTAAAGCTTCCGAAATGAGATTTTTTTTTCAAATCATCTCTGAACTTCCGAAATTCAATCCCGACCATGAGTACAAGTCATAATACCTGAAGTGAAGTTGCTCATGGCCCCAAACAGCCAAACGATGCGCTAGAGCTCAAAACGACCGGTCAGGTCGTTACACTATATCTATTTATTTCTTTTTGAAATTCATTCTTTCTTTGTAAATGAACATAAAACTTATACTAAAAATGTGACTCTTTTTATCATTTTCAATTTTCTTAGGTAAAACCTATAAAAGGTAAAATAAGAGCTAATATATGTAAATTAAACTTCAAAAATATTTACATACTAAAAAGTGGTGAGAAATTTAGATATGGTCAAAAATTAGGTGCTCGCAAATATCATACCTTTCATTATGTTTGAACTTTTAATTCTTAATTTAAAAGTTTTTATAGGTAGATGATTGTCCTTGATCATTGACTTCCTAAATTACTCGAACCTCGATTTTTTCCCTTTTCAAGTGGCCTGGTTCAGTAATCAGTCTTTTGATCTAATGTGTTGTTGAGAATATTTATTTATCTCATTTAAGATGACATTGCATGAATTAACTAAAAGTTCAACCGAAAAATGACAATTGAATTATTATTATTTATTGTTTCATAAAATTTTAATTATATTAAATTGTACCCGATCTAAAGATAGTCTATGTTGAAGTAAATAAGGAATAAATGAAAATGAGTTATTCAAAGATTATAATTTGTTATAAAATAAAGGTTGTAAAGTAACGACAAGTATAGAGAGAAACTAATATATTATTCAGCTTGAAACTGATGTACATAATGAATTGAATTCTCCTCCATTTATAAAAGAAAGGAAGCTGTTGTGTAAGCTGCTACTGCAAGCTGCTTGTAAGCTATTGTGTAAGCTGCTACTCTACCAGATATAGATAATCTTGTACCAGGGTAATATTTATCCATAACGGAGTACCGAAAGGATAAGCTTCTTCAGGAGGCTTATTTCCAATATAGTACTAAAAAGATAAACATATTTACGGTGGAATCCCATATGAATAAGCATCTTCACGAAGCTTATTTATAACGGAGTACTAAATGAACATCCATAATATAATATATTCATAACACTCCCACTTGGATGTTCATTTAAAAGATAATATACCTCATTAAAACCTTACTAGGAAAAACCCCATGGGAAAAAAAATCCTAGTGAAGGAAAAACAGTACACATATGTAGTAATACGCATAACTACTTTTCTCATAAAAAACTTATAAGGAAAATGTCATGACCCAGAATTTCCACCGTCGGGACCGTGATGGCGCCTAACATTTCACTTGCTAGGCAAGCCGACGTTAGAGAATTATTAAGCCAATCCTTATTCAATTTAGTAAATAATAGCAAGGAAGCTAAAATGACATATAGCGAGTACGGAATAATATAAAAACTTCATTAATTACTACCACCCGGATTTGGAGTCACAATTCACGAACTTCTAGGATTTACTACAAGTAAAAGTTTGAAAGAAATACAACTGTTTGAACGAAAGAAACAGTAAATAAAAAAACCAGAAAAGATAGATGGGGACTTCAAGGTCTGCGAACGCCAACAGATCTACCTTGAGTCTCCGATGAACCAGTCCGAGCTTCTACGCCTCTCGATCAGCTGGGACCAATACCAAAATTTGCACAGGAAGTGCAGAGTACAATATCAGTACAACCGACCCCATGTACTGGTAAGTGTCGAGCCTAACCTCGACGAAGTAGTGACGAGGCTATGACAAGACACATACATAACAAACCTGTGCAATTTAACAGTATATGTACAAATAACAGCTAAACACGTACTATTGGGAGGGGGAACATGCTGAGGGGAATACGAGATAGAGAACTACATCAGAATGGTAACTTGAACAGCCAATATACTGTGAACTAATAAGAACAAGTAAATACAGTAAAGGAAAAATGCACGGCATCACCCTTCGTGCTTTTACTCTCAACCTCACCATAAAATCAATAGAAATGACACGACATCACCCTTCGTGCATTAACTCTCATAACATAGCACGACATCAACCTTCATGCATTAACACTCACAATATGGCACGGCATCACCCTTCGTGTATTAACACTCACAATATGGCACGGCATCACCCTTCGTGCATTAACACTCACAATATGGCAAGGCATCACCCTTCGTGTATTAACACTCACAATATGGCACGACATCACCCTTCGTGCATTAACACTCATAATATGGCACGCCATCACCCATTGTGCATTAACACTCACAATATGGCACGGCATCACCATTCGTACATTAACACTCTCCCTTACCATAATGCAATGAACAAATAACATCAGGGGGATAGAATAACAGGTACAAGGCTTACTTCAATATTTGGTTCCACAATATCAACCTCAACTTCGGAATCAATACTCAATTATCACCAGAAGATCCGTAAACATGATAAGAACGATCAATTTAACAATACTAGTCTAAACATGGATAATATGAACAAAGAAAGCTATAATTGCAAGAAACCAAACCCCGCCCGCATGCTTTAACCCGACTACAACGCATAAGTACTCGTCACCTCACATATACGTTGTTCCCCATCATTTAAACATGTAGCAAATAGACAAACAAGTCTTATTTCCTCAAGTCAAGGTTAATCACGATACTTACCTCGCTCCGAAGACCAAACTCAAAGCTCAACCACGACTTTTCCTTTCAAATTAGCCTCCAAACCAATAGAATCTAGAAATTTACCAACCAAACGATTCAAATTAAGCCTTAGGAACTACCCACGATTTGCAAAGAATTCAATTTAGACCATTATTGAAAAAGTCAACAAAAGCCCACTTGGTCAAAAATATGCACACAAGTCCAAAAATATCATACGAATTCGCTCGCGCAAACAAAATACCAAAATAACTCTTAGAACTACAAATCAGACACCAAATCAATTGAATTTTTCAAGAAAACTTTAAAACTTCTATTTTCACAACTGAACGTTCGAATCACGCCAAACCAACTCCGTTTCTCACCAAATTTGACAGACAAGCCATAAATATAATAGTGGACCATTGCTGGGCTCCGAAACCAAAATATTGACCCAGTATCAACAAAACCAAACCCCAGTTAATTCTTAAAAATCATTAAATTTCCATATTTTAAATTTTCAACAAAAATTCATAACTCGAGCTAGGGACCTCCGAATTCGATTCCGGGCATATGCCGAGGTCTCATATTTCGATACGGACCCATAGGGACCGTCAAAATATGGGTCCGAGTCCGTTCACTCAAAACGTTGACCGAAGTCAACTCAAATTAATTTTTAAGGCAAAAATTCTTATTTTTATCAGTTTTTAACATATAAGCCTTTTGGAAGAACACCCGGATTGCGCACGCAAATCGAGAAAGGCTAAAATGAGGTTTTTGAGACCTCAAAACACAGAATTAGGTTCTATGATATAAGATAACATAGCGGGTCATCATATTCTCCACCTCTAAAATAACTTTTCGTCCTCGAACGGACATAGAAAAGTACCTGAACTGGTGAAAAGATGTGGATATCTACTCTGCATATCTGACTCGGACTCCCAAGTAGCTGTCTCAACGGGCTGACCTCTCCACTGCACTCTAATTGAAGGATAACTCTTAGACCTCAGCTGTCGAACGTGCCGGGCTAGAATAGCCACCGGCTCCCCCTCGTAAGTCAAATCCTTGTCCAACTGGACAGAGCTGAAATTTAACACGCGGGACGGATCGCCGTGATACTTCCGGAGCATTGACACGTGAACTGTTGATAACCCCGGTGGCAACACAAGCTTATAAGCCACCTCTCCCACTCTCTCCAGAATCTTAAAAGGTCTGATATACCTAGGGCTCAACTTGCCCTTCTTTCCGAACCTCATTACACCCTTCATGGGTGATACCTAGAGCAACACTCTTTCCCCGACCATGAATGCATTATCACAAACTTTGCGGTCGGCATAACGCTTCTACCTGGACTGAGCTGTGCGAAGTCGATCCTGAATAATCTTGACCTTATCCAAGACATCCTGTACTAGGTCTGTACCCAACAATCGAGCCTCCCCCGACTCGAATCACCCAATTGGCGACCGACATCGCCTATCGTATAATGCCTCATAGGGAGCCATCTGAATGCTCGACTGGTAGCTGTTGTTGTAGGCGAACTCTGCAAGGGGCAAGAACTGATCCCACGATCCTCCGAAGTCTATAACACATGCGCAGAGCATATCCTCCAAGATCTGAATAGTGCGCTCGGACTGTCCGTCCGTCTGAGGATGAAACGTTACGCTCAACTCAACCTGCATGCCCAACTCACGTTGTACTGCCCTCCAGAAGTGCGAGGTGAACTGCATACCTCGGTCAGAAATGATAAACACGGGCACACCGTGAAGACGGACGATCTCGCGCTTATAAATCTCTACCAACCGCTCCGAAGAATAGGTAACTGCCACATGAATGAAATGTGCTGACTTAGTCAGCATGTCCACAATGACCCAAACTACATCGAACTTCCTCTGAGTCCGTGGGAGTCCAACAACGAAATCCATACTGATACGTTCCCGCTTCCACTCAGGAATCTCTATCTTCTAAAGTAAACTACCAGGTCTCTGATGCTCACACTTTACCTGCTAACAATTTAGACACCGAGCTACATATGCAACTATATCCTTCTTCATCCTCCTCCACCAATAATGCTGCTGTAAATCCTGATACATCTTGGCGGCGCCTGGATGAATAAAATACCGGGAATTGTGGGCCTCCTCATGAATCAACTCACGAAGTCCATCCACATTAGGCACACAAATATGACCCTGCATCCTCAAGACTCCGTCGTCTCCAGCAGAAACCTATTTGGCACCACCATGCCGCACTGTGTCCCTAATGACCAATAAATTGGGGCCGTCATACTACCGATCTCTGATACGCTCAAACAAGGAAGACCGAGCGACTGTACAAGCTAGAATACGGCTGGGCTCTGAAATATCCAACCTCACAAACTGGTTGGCTAAAGTCTAAACATCTGATGCAAGTGGCCTCTCACCTACTGGAATGAACGCAAGGTTGCCCATACTCACTGCCTTTCTTCTCAAGGCGTCGGCCACCACATTGGCCTTCCCGGGGTGGTACAAAATAGTAATATCATAGTCTTTCAATAGCTCCAACCACCTCTTCTGCCTCATATTGAGATCCTTTTGCTTGAACAAATACTGAAGGCTCCGATGATCCGTGAAAACCTCACACGACACATTGTAAAGATAGTGCCTCCAAATCTTCAACGCATGAACAATGGCTGCCAAGTCATGGACAAATTAATTCTTCTCATGAACTTTCAACTGTCGCGATGCATATGTAATCACCCTGCCCTCCTGCATCAATACCGCACCGAGCCCAACACGGGACGCATTATAATATACCATATAAGATCCTAAACCTGTGGGCAACACCAACACCTGCGTTGTAGTCAAAGCAGTCTTGAGCTTCTGAAAGCTCGCCTCACACTCGTCTGACCATCTGAACTGGGCACCCTTCTGTGTCAACCTGGCCAACGGGGCTGCTATAGATGAAAATCCCTCCACAAATCGATGGTAATAGCCCACCAAACCCAAGAAACTCCTGATATCTGTAGCTGAAGTGGGTCTAGGCCAGTTCTGAACTGCCTTAATCTTCTTAGGATCTACCTAAATTTCCTCTGCTGATACAACGTGCCCCAAGAAAGCGACTGAATCCAGCCAAAACGCGCACTTTGAAAATTTAGCATACAAATGGCTGGCTCACAGAGTCTGAAGTACAATCCTGAGATATTGCTCGTGCTCCTCTTGACTGCGGTAGTAGATCAAGATATCGTCAATAAACACGATCACAAAGGAGTCCAAATAAGGCTTGAACACTCGGTTCATCAAATCTATGAATGTTGCTGGGGCATTTGTCAACCCAAAGGACATCACCAGAAACTCATAATGCCCGTACCGAGACCGAAAAAGCTGTCTTAGGGACATCGGATGCCCTAATCCTCAACTGATGGTAGCCATATCTCAAATCAATCTTCAAAAACACCTTGGCACCCTGAAATTGATCAAATAAGTCATCAATCCTCGGCAATGGATACTTGTTCTTGATGGTAACTTTGTTCAACTGCCAATAATCTATGCACATCATCATCGATCCATCCTTATTCTTCACAAACAACACAGGTGCACCCTAGGGCGAGACACTAGGTCTAATGAAGCCCTTATCAAGCAAATCTTACAACTATTCCTTCAATTCTTTCAACTCTGGCGGGGCCATACGATATGGAGGAATAGAGATGGGTTGAGTGCCCGGAGCCAAATCAATATAGAAATCAATATTCCTGTCGGATGGCATCCCGGTAGGTCTGCAGGAAACACCTCCGGAAACTCACAAACAACTGGTACTGAATCCATGGAAGGAACCTCTACACTAGAATCGCGAACATAAGTCAAATAAGCTAGATACCCCTTCTCGACCATACGCCGAGCCTTCATATGAGAGATAACCCTACTGGTAGAATGGCCAGGAGTCCCCCTCCACTCTAATCGAGGAAACTCCGACAAGGCTAAGGTCACCATCTTAGCGTGGCAGTCCAATATAGCGTGATAAGGTGACAACCAATCCATACCCGAGATAACATCAAAATCGACCATATCAAGAAGTAGAATATCTACACTAGTCTCAAGACTCCCAATGGTGACCACACACGAATGATAAATACGATCTACAACAATAGCATCTCCCACAGGTGTGGACACATACACAAGAGCACTCAAAGAATCGCGAGGCACAACCAAATATGAAGCAAAATAGGATGACACGTAGGAATAAGCAGAACTCGGATCAAATAGAACTGAAGCATCTCTACTGCAAACTGAAATAGTACCTGTAATAACAGCGTCAGATGACTCAACCTCAGGCCTGGCTGGAAAAGCATAACATTGGGGTTGGGCCCCACCACTCTGAACTACATCTCTAGGACCACCTCTAGCTGGTTGGCCTCCATCTCTAACGGCCTGGCCTCCACCTCTAACAGTTTGGCCTCTACCTATGACTGCCTGATGCTTGCCTCTGGCTGGCTGAGAAGACGGTGCAGCAACTGGTGCCGGAACCATGGCACGAGAACCCTGATGTTGTGAGTTGCCCGATGCCCGAGGTCAAAATCTAGCAATGTGTCTCGGATCACTACAAGTGTAACAGGACCTCGGCTACAGTGACTGCTGACCCTGAAACTAACCCTGTCAACCTGAGTAACCACCCTAAAAACTCTGGAGCGGAGGTGCACAAATAGGAGCTGGTGGTGCACTGTAGGCAAGCTGGTCGGAATAAGTCATATGAGGGCCACGACTACCCGAGGCACCGTGGGATGCCTGGAGTGCTGCTTGAAATGGCCTGGGAGGATGACCTCTACTAAAAGTACCCCTGCCTCTAGATGAGGCAACGTTGAACCCCCCGGAATGACGTGGTCTCTTGTCAGACCCCTGACCTCCCTGAGCAAGAACCATCTCGACTTGCCTGGCGACATTGGCAGTCGCCTAAAAAGAAATCCCACTCCTAGTCTCCTTAGCCATCTGCAATCTGATAGGCCGAGCAAGTCCGTCAATAAACCTCCTCACCCTCTCTCTCTCTCTCTCTCGGTAGGAAGCAGAAGAAGAGCATGACGGGCCAAATCTACAAAACGGGTCTCATACTGGGTAACAGTCATACTGCCCTGCTGGAGATGCTCGAACTGACGACGGTGCTTCTCTCTCAGTGTGATAGGGAGAAACTTCTCTAGGAAGAGGTGAGAGAACTTGTCCCAAGTAAGAGCAGGTGATCCGGCCGGTCTGGTCAACAAATAATCTCTCCACCATTTCTTGGTGGAACCAGTCATCTAAAATGCAGCAAAATCGACCTCATTGGTCTCCACTATACCCATGTTCCGTAGCACCTCATGACATCTGTTAAGATACTCCTGGGATCCTCTGAAGAAGCACCACTAAAGTGAACTAGAAAGATCTTGGTAAACCTATCCAATCTCCATAAAGCCTCAGAAGACATAACTGACCCATCACCGGTCTATGCCGCAACAATCGGTTGAACTACTCTGACTGGATGAGCGGCTGAAGTCTGATACTGGGGAGCCATATGCTCCGGAGTGTGAGTACCAGGATTCTAGTCTCCTCCTCCATCCTGAGAGACGGGTGGTGCCATGGGAAATGCGCTAGTCCAGGCCACACTCTCCATAAGGCCCACCAAATGTACCAAAGCGTCCTGAAGCACTGGGGTGGCAATGAACCCCTTCAGAACATGAGCTGGTCCGGCAGGAATAGTCTGGGATGGAACCTCCTCGTCAAACTCTACCTGAGTCTCCGCTGCTGGGGCTGCTGCTCGGGCTCTAGGCTGAGCCCTGCCCCTACCTCGGCCTCTGCCCCTCGCAAGAGCTACCACTGGAGGCTTTGGCTGCTGCTCAGGTGAAGATGCGGTACGTGTTCTCGCCATTTGCAGAAGGACAAGAATAGAAGAGTTCAATCAACAATGATAGAATAAAATCGCACGACAGAGAAGAATAAAAGTGAAATGGTTCCTAAACTTCATAGCCTCTGGAAGATAAGCACAGACATCTCTGTACCGATCCTCCAGACTCTACTAAACCTGCTCATGAATTATGAGACCTAGGCAACCTAGTGCTCTGATACCAACTTGTCAGGACCCAAAATTTCCACCGTCGGGACCGTGATGGCGCCTAACATTCCACTTACTAGGCAAGCCAATGTTAGAGAATTATTAAGCCAATCCTTATTCAATTCAGTAAATAACAGCAAGGAAGTTAAAATGACATACAGAGAGTGCGGAATAATATAAAAACTTCATTAATTATTACCACCCGGATTTGGAGTCACAATTTACGAACTTCTAGGATTTACTAAAAGTAAAAGTCTGAAAGAAATACAACTGCTTGAACAAAAAAAACAGTAAAGAAAAAAAACAGAAAAGATAGACGGGGACTTCAAGGTCTGCGAACGCCAACAGATCTACCTTGAGTCTCCGATGAACCAGTCCGAGCCGCTACGCCTTTCGATCAGCTGGGACCAATACCAAAATCTGCACAGGAAGTGCAGAGAGCAGTATCAGTACAACCGACCCCATGTACTGGTAAGTGTCGAGCCTAACCTCGATGAAGTAGTGACGAGGCTATGACAAGACACCTACATAGCAAACCTATGCAATTTAATAGTATATGTACAAATAACAGCTAAACACATACTATTGGGAGGGGGACCATGCTGAGGGGAATACGAGATAGAGAACTACAACATAATGGTAACTTGAACAACCAATATACTATGAACCAATAAGAATAAGAATGCAGTAAAGAAAAAATGCACGGCATCACCCTTTGTGCTTTTACTCTCAACCTCACCATAAAATCAATAGAAATGACACGACATCACCCTTCGTGCATTAACTCTCATAACATGGTACGGCATCACCCTTCGTGCATTAACACTCACAATATGGCACGGCATCACCCTTCATGCATTAACACTCACAATATGGCATGACATCACCCTTAGTGCATTAACACTCACAATATGGAACGGCATCGCCCTTCGTACATTAACACTCACAATATGGCACGACATCACCCTTCATGCATTAACACTCACAATATGGCACGGCATCACCCTTCGTGCATTAGCACTCACAATATGGCACGGCATCACCATTCGTACATTAACACTCTCCCTTACCATAATGCAATGAACAAATAACAACAGAGAGATAGAATAACAAGTACAAGCCTTACTTTTACATTTAGTTCCACAATATCAACCTCAACTTCGGAATCAATACTCAATTATCACCAGAAGATCCGTAAACATGATAAGAACGATCAATTTAACAATACTAGTCTAAACATGGATAATATGAACAAAGGAAGCTATAATTGCAAGAAACCAAACCCCGCCCGCATGTTTTAACCCGACTACAACGCATAAGTACTCATCACCTCATATACACGTTGTTCCCCATTATTTAAACATGTAGCAAATAGACAAACAAGTCTTATTCCCTCAAATCAAGGTTAACCACGACACTTACCTCGCTCCGAAAACCAAACTCAAAGCTCAACCACGCCTTTTCCTTTCAAACAAGCCTCCGAACCAATAGAATCTAGCAATTTACCAACCAAACGATTCAAATTAAGCCTTAGGAACTACCCACGATTTGCAAAGAATTCAATTTAGGCCATTATTGAAAAAGTCAACAAAAGTCAACACCCGTGTCCGCTTAGTCAAAATCTGAGGTTCGGACCAAAATCCATTTACCCATTCACCCCCGAGCCCGATTATGTAACTAGTTTCGGAATCCAACCCCAAATTGAGGTCTAAATCCCCAATTTGCAAAAACCCCCAATTCTTCCTAAATCCCTAGTTTTCTACCATGAAAGAATAAAGATTAGAGGTAGGAATTTAATGGGTGATGTTAGAAATGGAAGAAAATGAGTTAAAGAGTACAAACCTATAAATTGGTTTTGAGTTTTCCCTTCAAAATCGCACCTAGGCCGAGCTCTAATGGAGAGTTTATGAAAAATGGGTAAAATCTCGTTTTTGAAATGTTTTAAGGTCTGGGCGTCAGGCCTTTTTCGCGTTCGCGAAGGGCTTGCCGCATTCGCGATATGCAACAGCCTAAATGGCTTTCGCCTTCGCGAGTCCTCCTTCACGTTCGTGAAGGCTGCTCCCCCTGGCCTTCGTGTTTATGAGCCAGTGCTCGTGTTCGCGTAGGAGAACGAGTGTTCCCTCCCCCAGGTACCTCAAGCTTCGCGAGAAGCTGGCCGTGTTCGCGAAGGGTAAGGCCCCCCATTGCTTCGCGTTCATGACCCAGCTACCACGTTTGCGATTAAGAAAATCACCCTGCCCCAGTTTACTCTTCGCGTTCGCGAGAGTGCCTTCCCGAACACGAAAAAGAAGACACCAGATAACAACTGAAGCACAAAAAAACTAGATTTTCTAAGTTTCAAAACACCCGTAGCCTATCTGAAACTCGCCCGAGCCCTCGGGTCTCCAAACCAATTATGCGCACAAGTCCAAAAACCTCATACGAACTCGCTCGTGTGAACAAAATACCAAAATAACGCTTAGAACTATGAATCAGACACCAAATCAAATGAATTTTTCAAGAAAATTTTAAAACTTCTATTTTCACAACTGAAGGTCCGAATCACACCAAACCAACTCCGTTTCTCACCAAATTTAACAAATAAGTCATAAATATAATAGTGGACCTGTACCAGGCTTTGGAAGCAAAATACGGACCTGGTATCAACAAAACCATACCTCAGTTAATTCTTAAAAACCATTAAATTTCCAAATTTTCAATTTTCAACAAAAATTCATAACTCGAGCTAGAGACCTCTGAATTCGATTCCGGACATACTCCTGGGTCCCATATTTCAATACGAACCCATCGGAAGAACACCTGAACTGCACACGCAAATCGATAAAGGCTAAAATAAGGTTTTTGAGACCTCAAAACACAGAATTAGGTTCTATGATATAAGATGACCTATCGGGTCATCACAGAAACCCCTGTGGGAAAAACCTTAATAAGGGAAAAATAGTATAGCACATATTTTACTCTCCCTGATAAAAATCTTATTTCAAATATTTGAGTCTCCGCATTCCAATATTATATACCATCTTCTCAAAAGTTAAAGTTGGCAAAGATTTAGTGAATAAATCTGCCGGATTGTCACTTGAACGGATTTGTTGCATATCAATGTCACCATTTTTTTGAAGATCGTGTGTGTAGAATAATTTTGGTGAAATGTGCTTCGTTCTATCTCATTTTATAAATCCTCCCTTCAATTGGGCTATGCATGCATCATTGTCTTCGTATAAAATTGTGGGTCTTTTCTCACATTTCAAACCATATTTTTCTCGAATAAAATGAATTATTGATCTCAACCATACGCATTCCCTACTTGCTTCATGAATATCTATTATCTCAGCATGATTTGAAAAGGTACAAACAATAGATTGCTTTGTAGAGTACCATGATATGACAGTACCTCCACATGTAAACACGTATCTGATTTGAGATCTAGCTTTATGGAGATCAGATAAATAACCTGCATCTGCATAACCAACAAGATCTGCACTATCTTTGTTAGCATAAAACAATCCCGTATCAACAGTTCCCTTTAAATATTACAATATATGCTTAATCCCGTTCCAATGTCTCAGTGTAGGAGAAGAACTATATTTTGCAAGTAAATTAACAGAAAATGCTATGTCATGCATTGTAGGATTAGCAAGATACATTAGTGTACCAATTGCACTGAGATAGGGTACTTCGGGACCAAGGAGTTCCTCGTCCTCTTCTGGAGGTTGGAACAAATCCTTATTCACTTCAAGTGATCGAACAACCATTGGTGTACTCAATGGGTGCACTTTGTCCATGTAAAAGCGTTTTAAGACCCTTTTTGTATAGGCAGATTGATGGATAAAGATTCCGTCTGCTAAATGTTCAATTTGCAGACCAAGACAAAGTTTTGTCTTTCCAAGATCTTTCATCTCAAATTCTTTTTGGAGCTCTTCTGGAGTTCCAACAAGATTTATGTCATCAACATAAATAACAAGTATAACAAATTCTGAAGCCATTTTCTTTATAAAAATATATAAACAAATAACATCATTTAGGTAACCCTCTTTCAACAAAGATTCACTAAGGCGATTATACCATATGCGCCCAGATTGCTTTAAATCGTACAAAGATCTTTGTAATCTGATTGAGTACATTTCCCGAGATTTTGAATATGCTTCATGCATTTTAAATCCTTCAGGGATTTTCATGTAAATTTCATTATCAAGTGACCCGTACAGATAAGTTGTAACCACATCCATTAGATGTATTTCAAGCCTTTCACGTAAGGCTAAATAGATGAGATATCGAAATGTTATGGCATCCATAACGGGTGAATATGTTTCTTTATAATCGACTCCAGGTTGTTGTGAGAATCCTTTTGCGACGAGGCGAGCCTTGTATCTTTCAACTTCATTTTTATCATTCCATTTTCGTACAAAAACCCATTTATGACCAACTGGCTTTATACCAGTAGGTGTTTGGACTACTGGTCCAAAGACCACTCTTTTAGCAAGTGACTTCAATTCCGATTGAATTGACTCTTGCCATTTTGGCCAATCAGATCTTTGTCGACATTCTTCGACAAATCGGGGTTCAAGATTCTCACTATCTTGCATAATGTTAAGTGCAACATTATATGCAAAAATATTATCCATCACTATTTCAGATCGATTTAAATTAATCCCATCACGAGTAGAACTTATTAAAAGTTCCTCACTCATTTGAGTCTCGGGTTCATTGATTTCTTCAGGAATCTCAGAACTAATCAGATCTTGGGTTTCTTCAGGAGATCCCTTCATAGTATCATTTTGATCATTTGTCGATTTTCTTTTTCTAGGACTTCGATCCTTAAAACCCAAAGGCCTACCGCATTTCAGGTATGCTTTAGGTTCACTAGCTCTTATGCTAGTAGATGGTCCTGCTGGGACATCAATTCGGATAGGCACATTCTCTGCAGGGATATGTGACTTAGTTATTCTTTTCAAATCAGTAAATGTGTCTGGAGTTTGATTTGCTATATTCTGTAAATAGATG
Source organism: Nicotiana tomentosiformis (assembly GCF_000390325.3). Taxonomy (NCBI): domain Eukaryota; kingdom Viridiplantae; phylum Streptophyta; class Magnoliopsida; order Solanales; family Solanaceae; genus Nicotiana; species Nicotiana tomentosiformis. The sequence continues at coordinate 39,786,532 of NC_090823.1, forward strand.
ATCTTATGGACCTCCTGATTATATATAGGGGTACATGGATCAAAATGAGATAATGATGAAACTTTTCACATAATTTCTCCTTTGATTTTTTTTCCTCTCTCCCTAATTGTAGGAAATTTATTTCATCAAATCGACAATCTGCAAATCGAGCAGTAAATAAATCTCCCTTCAATGGTTCAAGATAGCGAATAATAGAGGGTGATTCAAACCCAATATATATTCCTAACCTTCTTTGGGGGCCCATCTTACTGCGCTGTAGTGGTGCTACTAGCACATATACAACACATCTAAAAATTCGTAGATGGGTAATATTTGGTTCATGACTAAAAACTAATTATGACGGAGAATATTTATTATAATGTGTCGGTCTGAGACGAGTAAGTGATGATGCATGCAAGATAGCATGACCCCAAACAGTAGTGAGCAATTTTATTTTCATAAGTAGTGGTCTTACTATCAATTGCAGGCTTTTAATAAATGACTTTGCAAGGCCGTTTTGAGTATGAACATAAGCTACATGATGTTCAACTTTTATCCCAACTGATAAACAATAATCATCAAAAGCTTGAGATGAGAATTCTCCAGCATTATCAAGGCGAATAGCCTTTATAGGATAATATGGGAATTGTGCCCTTAATAGAATTATTTGGGCTAATAGCTTTACAAACGCCAGGTTGCGAGATGATAGTAGGCACACATGAAACCATCTTGAAGATGCATCTATTAGGACCATAAAATATCTAAACAACCCACTTGGTGGGTGAATAGGTCCACATATATTCCCATGTATACGTTCTAAAAAGGCAAGGGATTCAATGCCAACCTTAATTGGTGATGGCCTAGTGATCATTTTGCCTTGATAACAAGCATCACAAGAAAATTCATTATTTGTAAGAATCTTCAGGTTCTTTAATGGATGCCCATTCGAATTTTCAGTAATTCGTCTCATCATTATTGATCCAGGATGGCCCAAACGGCCATGCCAAAGCACAAAAATATTTGAATCAGTAAACTTCTGGTTTATGATAGAGTGTGCTTCAATTGTACTAATCTTTGAATAGTATAAGCCAGAAGATAGAGTTGGTAACTTTTCTACAATGTACTTCTGGCCAGAAATATTCTTTGTAATACAAAGATATTCCATATTCATTTAATCTATTATCTCAACATGATACCCATTTTGGCGGATATCTATAAAACTCAACAAGTTTCTTCGGAACTTGGAGGAGAATAATGCATAATGTATTATCTATAATAAGTTTTGTTCCCTTAGACAGAAATATAGTGGCTCTTCTGGAGCCTTCAATCAAACTTATATTACCAGAAATTGTTGAAACATTTGCTTTTTCCTTATGCAAATAAGAAAAGTATTTCTCATCTTTGAATATGGCATGGGTTGTTCCACTATCAATTACACAAATATCTTCATGATTGGTCTTTGATCCAAACATAATTTGAGGATTATCCATATTCTTCAAAATGACATAAACAATATGATAGTAAACATCATTGTCAAAGCATAACTTTTATTTATGTACAACAATTACATAACCATACTATTTATTACAAACAACAAAAATTAAAATATTTACATTTATACAGATTTATCACCGATTACATGACTTATTTCTCCTTCCGGGAGTGCAAAATAATCAGCTACATCCAAATGAATGAAGTCTAAATTATCTTCAGAAATAAAATTTGCTTCAACATTTTTCTCTGTCTTATTCAGGGAGGCTTGATACAGCTCAAACAGGTGCTTTGGCGTACGACATGTACGTGACCAATGCCCATTTCCTCCACTTCTATAACATGCATTTTCTGCCTTTGCTGCTTGTACCGTTTTATGCTTTTGTTCCTTCCTTTTCCACTGCTGGTGGTGAGGAGGGTTCTTTGGTACATTATTATTACCATGATTAGAGTTTCTTTCCCGACCACGGCCATGACCACGACTGGGGCCACGTCCTCTTCCACGCTTAGCTTGGTGGAAGTTCGTCTCATTCACTTCAGGGAATGGACAAAACCAGTAGGCCGACTTTCATGGTTTTTCATTAATAGCTCATTATGTTGCTCGGCTATAAGAAGATGTGAGATAAGTTCAGAATACTTTTTGAATTCCATCTCTCGATATTGCTGATGCAGGAGTATATTCGAGGCATGAAAAGCGGAGAAAGTTTTCTCCAACATATCATGATTAGTAATATTATCACCACATAATTTTCAATTGGGAAATAATTTTGAACATAGCAGAATTATATTCACTGATAGATTTAAAATCTTGTAGCCTTAGATGAGTCCAATCATAACGTGCCCGTGGAAGAACAACTATCTTCAGGTGATCATATCTATCTTTCAAATTATTCCACAGTATGACTGGATCTTTAATAGTGAGATATTCCATTTTCAAGCCTTCATCAATGTGATGACGTAGGAATATCATTGCTTTGGCACGGTCTTGATTTGATGCTTGATTTTTGTCCATGATGGTGTCTGCTAGACCCATCGCATCAAGATGAATTTCAGCATCAAACACCCAGGACATGTAGCTTTTGCCCGATATATCCAAGGCTACAAACTCAAGTTTAGAAATATTTGACATTATTTATAAAAAAAAAGTTCGTACCTTTATACTTTCAAAGTATTTGCTCGAGATGGCAGAGTCTCGTGCTGATAACGTGTTATAAAATAAAGGTTGTAAAGTAAAGACAAGTGTAGAGAGAAACTGATGTATTATTCAACTTGAAACTGATGTACATAATGAATTGAATTCTCCTCTACTTATAGAGGAAAGGAAGCTGCTACTGCAAGCTGCTACTGTACTAGATATAGATAATCTTGTACCAGGGGTAATATTTATCCATAACGGAGTACCGAAATGATAAGTTTCTTCGGGAGGCTTATTTCCAATAAAGTACTAAATATATAAACATATTTATGGCGGAGTCTCATATGGATAAGCTTCTTCAAGAAGTTTATTTATAACAGAGTACTAAATTAACATCCATAATATAATATATTCATTACATAATTTACATTTTTACAATTTTTCATAGATTTTATTTTTGTCAATTGGATTGTCCAAGTTTTAAACTGTGAAAAAGTGAGACATCATTTTCTCATCATAAGTGAGCCGGGTCGAACAGGCTTTGACTGGCAGCTCCTAGTCAATGCCTGAAAATTGCTCCCATTTAAGGAAAGGAACAATCATTATTCAATTACCTTCAGTTTAAACTTTTTCCGGCCACTGTACTTTTTTGCATCTTTCTTTTTTCACTACATCGAATCGAATATGTGTGTGATTATTTATAGGGTTTATTAATAAGAACTTCACTTTCCCCTTTGTGTTCTCTCTTCGATCCGAAAAATGGCGAATGTTTCTCATCAAATGCGACTCTCCTCTACTCTACTGAGGCGTTTACAGCAAAGAGTAACAGCAGTGAATTCAACTTCTTCTAGGAATTTTACCACAACCGAAGGTCACCGTCCCACCATTGTTCACAAACGTAGTCTTGACATTCTTCACGATCCATGGTTTAACAAGGTACTAAATCAAACAGTAAATTATTCCCTATTCTGTTTCATGAAATATTGAATCTGAATTTACCAGATCCATCATTGCTTTTCAAGTGTTTTTTTTTTTGGTTTAAAATCAGTAGCTCAACAATTTGCATGCATATTCTCGTTATTTGGTTTGTAAAATGAGTTCTTGTCTTACTTAATTCTTTTAGTGGGTTAGTTGATTTATTTGTTTTTGAAATCTCATGATCTGTAAATTGTTATTATTCATTTTTTGATTAGAAACAATTGATCAGTTAATACTGTGCCCAAACATTGACTCAAATTTCAATTCTAGATGTTAAGAGGATTAGAAGGGGCATACTTTTGCTAAAAATGTACTCTTTTGTTGCACCTGTACCGTTTTAGCAATACACTCTTAGTTCGGTTTTATTTGTAGAAATACTTTCTACCTCCTTAAAAGAACCAACTCAAATTTGTTGATGTTTAGGCATGACTTTTGGTTATGGATGCTTCTTATGTTGATGATAGGAAAAAATCGGTGAATTATCTTCTCAAGGTTCTGTATAACTCTGCGCACCAATGCTTAGGATGGTAAATCACCTAGTGTTTTATGCCTCTACTAGGATCTGGACTTGAAACCTTATGGTTCTCCCCCACTTTATTAACCACTAGCCACACCCTTGGTGCTTGCATTATCCTCCTTATTCAATCTCCAATGCCATTTCAGTTGTAAACTTCCATTATGGCACTTCAAATTCTTGATCCCAATACCCACATTTTTCCTTTTTTTTTTTGTAAGATTGATCCATCTAATAAGATAGATAGAAAGAGTTGCTCTATTTGTTTCCATTTCAAAGAAACTCTTCTCAACATGTCCATACGCTTTAAGATTGAATTAAGAGTAGTAGAGGGGGACATGGTGTAACTTGTAAGTGGGAAGCTATGTTGCTCGGACTCTGCGAAAATGTTATCGGGTTCGTGTCGGATCCTCCAAAAATAGTGTATTTTTGGAGGATCCGACACGGGTGCGGCATCATTTTGGAGAGTCCGCGCAACATAGGTGGGAAGAGCATCAACAACACTGTGACTCTTCCCCAACGATAAATATTCTCTGATCCAGTTTGCCAATTTTTTTCTCCATCTTCTCAAGATCCTCATTCCAAATAGTGATGTATTTATGCTTTTCACTCAATAGTAGTCCCAGATATGTCTTAGGAATAGAACCAATGTTGCATTGTAAGATGCTATGAAGTTGATGAATATTTACAACTTAACTGACAAAAAAAGAGAACTTTTTGAAAAATTGATGTGTTGTCCAAAGCGGCCCGACAGTAAGAATTATCCTTAATAACGTAAATATGATGTTCCTCAGTGTCGCAAAAAAATGAAGGTATCGTTTGCATAGAAAATACGACATATTCGCCTTTAAAGGCCAGAGCATCGTCCGGAAAGCCAAAGATCCAATTTGCTTGAACAAACTTATAAAGCATCTTGCTAGTTTCTTCCTTAAAGAAAAAAAGAGAGAGAGGGCCTCCTTGTTTTAGTCCTTGTTGTGAAGGGATGAAACTGTGAACATGTACCATTGATATGAGCACATAACCTTAGAGAGGAGATGCAGAACTGATCCAATTGATCCTTTTGAGACTAAAGCTCGTCTGTCCCAAAAGATTCAACAAGAAGTTCTAGTTTACATGATCGAAAGCTTTCTCGATATCCGATTTGCACTAGTGGGCTAGCAAAGAAGCATCCATGATATTTCTTTTCTATCACTAATAAAAGCCATTGGAGAAGTATTGACTAAATTAGAGATCATCCTTTTGAGCCTTTCCACAAGTACTTTTGATAAAATCTTACGGAAACAACCAATCAAGCTACTGAGTCTAAAGGATTTTAGTACTTTAGCACCATTCCTACGAAATGAGAGCAATATAAGAGGAACAAAGGCTCCTCTAAAAAATTTCAGCATTGTGGAAGTGGTTTGAAGCATTCATTAGATACCCTTTGATGGTAGGCTAGTACATCTTAAAGAAACCTTAGTCAAGCTGCCTGGAGCTTTGTTTGGGTCCCTAGGAAGATTATAAAATGTAATTCCTTAGAAAGTGATTTAGAGGTTCCGGAATGATTATTGTTAGAAAGCACGGGAGAAAATATGTTATTGATATTGGATGATAAATACAATACAAAAGGTCCCTATTTATAGCTATACACTACAAGGAGATATTACTCCTCTTCCAATGTGGGACAAGACTATACTATACATATCTATAAACTAACACTCCCCTCAAGCCGGTGCATACACATCATATGTACCGAGCTTGTTACACATGTAACTAATACGAGAACCGGTAAGAGACTTAGTGAAAATATCTGCTAGTTGATCATTCGACTTTACAAACTTTGTAACAATATCTCCTGAAAGTATTTTTTCTCTGACAAAGTGACAGTCGATCTCAATGTGTTTAATCCTCTCATGGAACACCGGATTTGACGCAATATGAAGAGCAGCTTGGTTATCACACACTAGTTCCATCTTGCTGATTTCTCCGAACTTTAACTCCTTGAGCAACTACTTGACCCAAACTAACTCACACGTCGCCATAGCCATGGCCCGATATTCGGCTTCGGCGCTAGATCGAGCAACTACATTCTGTTTCTTGCTCTTCCACGAGACCAAATTACCTCCTACTAGAACACAATATCCAGACGTAGAACGTCTATCAAAAGGTGATCCTGCCCAATCAGCATCTGTGTATCCAATAATCTGCTCGTGGCCTCGATCCTCGAATAGTAATCCTTTGCCTGGAGCTGACTTTATATACCGAAGAATGCGAACAACTGCATCCCAGTGACTATCACAGAGAGAATCCATAAACTGACTTACAACACTCACCGGAAAAGAAATGTCAGGTCTAGTCACTGTGAGGTAATTCAATTTGCTAACCAACCTCCTATATCTCATAGGGTCTCTAAGAGGCTCCCCTGTCCAGGCAGAAGCTAGCAGTCGGATCCATAGGAGAGTCAATAGGTCTGCAACCCATCATTCCAGTCTCCTCAAGAATGTCTAAGGCATACTTCCGCTGTGAAATAACAATACCTGAGCTAGACTGAGCGACCTCAATACCTAGAAAATACTTCAATCTGCCCAGATCCTTAGTCTGGAAGTGCTGAAAGAGATGTTGCTTCAGATTAGTAATACCATCCTGATCATTACCAGTAATAACAATATCATCAACATAAACCACTAGATAAATACACAGATTAGGAGCAGAATGCCGATAAAACACAGAGTGATCAACCTCACTACGAGTCCTGCCGAACTCCTGAATAATTGTGCTGAACTTACCAAACCAAGCTCGAGGGGACTGTTTCAAACCATATAGTGACCTGCGCAATCTGCACACACAACCATTAAACTCCCCTGAGCAACAAAACCAGGTGGTTGCTCCATATAAACTTCTTCCTCAAGATCACCGTGGAGAAAAATATTCTTAATGTCTCACTGATAAAGAGGCCAATGACGTACAACAGCTATGGACAAAAAGAGACGAACAAATGCTACTTTAGCCACGGGAGAGAAAGTATCACTATAATCAAGCCCAAAAATCTGAGTATATCCTTTTGCAACAAGACGAGCCTTAAGCCGATCAACCTGGCCATCCGGGCCGACTTTGACTGCATAAACCCAACGACAACCAACAGTAGACTTACCTGCAGGAAGAGGAACAAGCTCCCAAGTGTCACTCGCATGTAAAGCAGACATCTCGTCAATCATAGCATGTCGCCATCCTGGATGAGATAGTGCCTCACCTGTAGACTTAGGGATAGAAACAGTGGACAAAGAAGATATAAAAGCATAATGTGGTGACGACAGACGATGATAACTTAAACCGACATAGTGGGGATTAGGATTAAGTGTGGATTGTACACCTTTGCGGAGTGCAATTGGTTGACTAAGAGGAGACAAGTCCGCAGTAGGTGCAGAATCTGATGCGGGGCGTGAATCACCTGGGCCTGATGCTGGATGTGGACGACGATGATAAGTCAAGAGTGGTGGAGCTGCAGAAGGTTGAACTGGATTATGTGGAGGAACTGGAGCTATAGGTGGTGGAGCTACAACCGGAGCTGTAGGTGGTGGAACTGGAGCTATAGGTGGTAGAGCTACAACTGGAGCTATAGGTGGTGGAGCTACAACTGGAGCTGTAGGTGGTGGAGCTGGAGTGACTGAATTTCCAAAAGATGAAACTGGTAGTACCTCAGAAATATCTAAGTGATGACCCGAACCTGTGAAGTATGATTGGGTTTCAAAGAAGGTAACATCAGCGGACATAAGGTACCGCTGGAGGTCAGGAGAGTAGCATCGGTACCCCTTTTGTGTTCTCGAGAAACCCAGAAATACGCACTTAAGAGCACGAGGAGCTAACTTATCTGTTCTTGGAGTAAGGTTATGGACAAAACAAGTGCTTCCAAAGATACGGGGTGGAAGAGAGAACAAAGGTAAATGGGGAAACATGACAGAGAATGGAACTTGGTTCTGGATAGCTGAAGATGGCATACGATTAATAAGATAGCAAGATGTAAGAACGGCATCCCCCAAAAACGCAACGGAGCATGAGATTGTATGAGTAGGGTACGAGCAGTTTCAATAAGATGTCTATTCTTTCTTTCAGCTACCCCATTTTGTTGAGATGTGTACGGACAAGATGTTTGATGAATAATCCCATGAGATTTCATAAATTGCTGAAATGGGGAAGACAAATACTCTCGGGCATTATCACTACGAAATGTGCGAATAGAAACCCCAAATTGATTTTAAATTTCAGCGTGGAAAGTCTGGAAAATAGAAAACAGCTCAGATCGATTTTTTATCAAAAATATCCAAGTGCACCTGGAATAATCATCAATGAAACTGACAAAGTAGCGAAATCCTAAGATGGAACTGACCCGACTAGGACCCCAAACATCTGAATGGACTAAAGTAAAAGGTGACTGCTCGATTATCAAGACGCCGAGGGAAATGGGAGCGGGTATGCTTACCGAGCTGACATGACTCTCACTCTAGAGCTGACAAGTGAGATAAACCAGATACCATTTTCTGAAGTTTTGACAAACTGGGATGTCCCAACCGTTTATGTAATAAATCTGGTGAATCAGTAACAGGACAAGTTGTAGAAGGAAGACAAGATGTGAGTCCATGTGATTTAGCAAGTATAAGGTAATAAAGTCCGTTTGATTCACGCCCGGTACCAATGATCCGTCCCGTACTGCGTTCCTGTATAAAAACATGGTCATCAAAAAATAAAACAACGCATTTAAGTGATTTGGCTAAGCGACTAACAACTATGAGATTAAAAGGACTATTGGGAACATAAAGGATTGAATCTAATAGTAAGGAAGGAAGTGGGCTTGCTTGACCTATTGCACTTGCCATGGTTTGAGACCCATTGGCCATTGTGACTTTTGGAAGAGATTGAGAATACGAAATAGTAGTGAAAAGAGATTTGTTACCAGAAATATGATCTGATGCACCTGAATTAATGACCCAAGACTCAGAGGATGAAGATTGGGAGAAACAAGTCACGCTATTACCTGTTTTAACAACAGAAGCTATCTCAGAAGATGTCTGCTTACATGCTTTATACTGAAGGAACTCAATATACTCTGCTAAAGAAACCACTGCTCACCTGTAGACGCCGGAAACACTGTAGCTCACCGGAAAATTTCAAAGTTGTCGGAATTTGTTGTAACCAGGATGGATAGACTCGGAATTCCTTTGCGAGCAAGCTGTCCTGAAGAAATATTTTCAAAAAATGGCCAGAAAGGTCACTGTTCACGCCAGAAAAATATAAAAGTGGCCAGAATTTGATTTGAATTAGATGGGTAGGCTCGGAATTTTGAGGAGAGCAAACTGTCCTGAAGAAGCTTCGCGAAAAAATGGCCGGAACCCTCGCCGGAAAAGTTGTTGCCGGCGCGTGGAGGAGCGTGGCGGCTTTTCTGCCGGATAAAATTTTAGGGGTTGGTAGTCGGAGGGTGATCTACCTCGTGGTGGTGTTGGTTTTAGCACAACACCGACAGAAAGTGACTTTCACTTAGACAAGCCTTAGGTCACCGGAAAAATTACACGATGACTAAGTTCTTTCTTCCCGGTTAACGCTGGAATGACGCACAACGATTTTTTCTCACTAATGCTCTGATGCCATGTGAGAAAGTACGGGAGAAAATATGTTATTGATATTGGATGATAAATACAATACAAGAGGTCCCTATTTATAGCTATACACTACAAGGAGATATTACTCCTCTTCCAATGTGGGACAAGACTACACTATACATATCTATAAACTAACAATTATTACATGTTGTATGGGTATAACATTCGACATGATCTCCCAAGCTTGTCTTGGTCACCTGCCCCTGTTTGTAGTAGCTGTTATATATAGATAAAAATTCCGGGCTTATAGTAAAAGGCTTATTAAGAATATGGAGGAGTTTACTTTATCAAAAAAAGAATACAGTGGATTTTATAATAGAAAAATAGATAAACTGGAGTTGCCTAGAAAGCCTGTCTGATTTGGCTGATTTTCGACCGGCTTACCAAAGAATGGAGTAGGCTACAGGTTTTTGCAAGCCTCTTTGTGCTTTATAAAGTAGTTGCACCCTTTTTTCCTAATATAATTACATTACTTCTGGGAAGGGAAAAACAAGAAGAACGAAAAGAGATAATAGGGAAATACTGTTTAACTTGACCACGTATAGACAAAAGTATATCTCTGAAGAAAAGATTTAACTCATCTTTTCTTTCTAGTGGATGGTGTTAGGCCGTTCATCATCTTATTTCGTTTTAAACAATTCATCTTCTGGTTTTTAAGTGCTTGAATTGGAGAAATTAACCGGAAAACTTGTGTAGAAATTTTGATTACGCAGTCCATCTTCATCAATCATGCTGACAAGTATAGTGTGATAAGTCCATTTCAAAAAATTATACTAACAAGTATTTTCTTGCATTATACTGTTTCATATTGTAAATTCATGTGAACATTGGAAAAGACTGAAGTCAATATTCACAATAATATGTGTGAATTTTAGGGAACAGCATTCTCATTTACAGAACGTGATCGTCTTCACATTCGTGGCCTACTGCCTCCAAACGTGATGTCTTTTGAACAACAAACTGCACGGTTCAGTAAGTCTCTATCCACACTAATGCAATCATATTTGGGCTTCTTCAAAGTCAAAATCTATGAAACTTTAGCATCTGAGTGTTATTATGGATAACTCCTGCAGCCTCTGAGTGTTCCCCTTTTTTTTTTTTTTTTGGAGTTTGAGAAGAAATCTGCAGTGTTTTTTGCAAATTGGAGATTTTCAGGATCATATGGATTATAACAGTGGATTTTCCCATCTTTTTTTTTTGTTAATTAATATGCTTAATAGTTCCTGCAATAATTCTTCTTCTTCTTCAGTTTCTCACTTTTATTAGCGGCATATACTTTCTCCTCTTCTCGATTCCAGGTAATGGATCCATTAAAAGAGCTTTGTTAAAATTCGATTCATTAAATCTTCCAATCCATTCACAAAACTTGAATCATTAAAGCAACAGATTCAGAGTTTTAGTTATGTAGGAATTTCCCCCCCAAGAGGTATGTTGGTGTTCTTTGAGTTTAACTACTTACTTTGTCAACTTTGAACCTTTTTCTGCATTTAACAGTGGCTGACTTGAAGAGGCTTGAAGTGCAAGCTAGAGATGGTCCATCTGACCCGTATGTTTTGGCCAAGTGGCGGATACTTAATCGCTTGCATGATAGAAATGAGACTTTGTACTACAAGGCGAGTGGTTGAACTTATCTTTTTATAACATTGCATTGTCTTGTATTGCTCTATGGATTGTAGTTGGAGGGATTAGGATAAGTGATCTTGGCATAAAATCCTGCATAATATAATGTTTGGTTGGAGGAATTGCGGAAAATAACCACACATAATTAATGCGGCCTTTGGTTGATCATATAAAAAATAATTTTTGCATAACTAATGCAATGCCTGGCTGGCAGTATTAGATAATACCCACTTTTTTTTTTGGGTTTACACCCGGTGTCCGGTACCTACATTGGAACTCCCACTAATTCAGATACGCGCTGCCGCGTAATGGCCCATTAAAGGGGTAAGCGTTTTCTACCAGGATATTTTTCATTCCTAGGGTTCGAACCCGAGACCTCTGGTTAAAGTTGGAGGGATCCTACCCATCCCACTGCTATCTTTGGTGGTAATTGTTCATTATATGGGAATCTATGTATTATTTCATACGAGATAAAATATGGAAGAAGAGAATATGTATTAGCAATACAAATATAAATGTATTTAAAGACAAAAATACCCTTAAAATAAGTGATCTCTACATAAAATTTCATGTATTATTTTGGTCATAATAAAAACACATTTCATGTATTATTTATCACTGCATAAAATTTTCTTCTTATTTTCCTACATGTTTTCCTGCATGAACAATCCCTGCATTATACCCGCAGAACTAGAATGTGAATCGAATGAACCTTATAGTTCTTAGGGTTGCACATATCGGCATTACATGTCTCATACATTGTGATAATGTGCACCTTACTTTTCAGTAACTACCATTGCAAAACTTGCCCCCTAAAGGAAAAAAGAAGAAGCAAGCTACAAGTTATTAGTGACATCCTTGCGCTTACCTCAGGAATTCTTGTATTGCAGCTCCCATGTGCCCTTTTTAAGAACTATCATCCTGAAGGTCTTTTTCTTCTTTTCATCCTGATGCTTTAAAACCCCTAAGCACCTGATACCAAGTAGGGTCATTTCCCGTGATATAGCATCAAAGATCTTTGATTTTGTTCGGATGTGACCTCTAATAGGTTTATATAGGATATATCTATTAATAAAAGCCTTTCTTTTCTGTTTGTGTGTTTGTCTGTATAATACAAATATATCTCGCTTGAAAGGAGAATAAATACTATTGTACTAGGCTCTGTTCTCTTGAATAGGTAGGCTGAGTACGGTAGGGAAGTTTTGTCTGCTTTATATATATATATATATACACACACACACTTATATAAAACTTATATTTGGTTTGTATGGGATACTATTAACATACGTAAAACTCACAATCTTTAGTCATTTTATTACATGGAACAGACAAATAACTATGTAACTCCGAACTTCTGAAATAGATTAGCAAGTTATGCTTTTTTGATTTTAAGCATTTTCAGCATTTTTCTTGTGGTGAATAGTCTAAAATATGAGCTGAGTCTTGGAAAGATAACCATGAAACTGCGCGTGCACACACAGACGACGCTCTAGCCTTATCAAAGGTGAAAAGCAAAAAAAATAAAAATAAAATGCTCTGAGGTATGTTGGAGTTTTAAGCGCGAAGCGCAGATTAGTGAAGAAAGATGGATATGTAGAAAAAAATAATTTGTTATTCAAGAATATTAACTATATAAACAGCCAGTAATTATATGCACAAAGAAATTGGATAAATCATAACTAAGTAAACAATTATTTTTTTGCTCCGTTCTTGAAGATGAAGCCTATGGATAATGAGCGGCACACCTTATTGCCATGGTGCATGAAGCAAAGTGTTGCCTAAATGAGACAAAGTGCTCTGCTTGTTACATGTAGTTTCGGGGCTTAAGCGCTTTTCAAGCGAGCCTTTGGCAACATTTGTCGTGCGTACACAAAAGAACGGTCAATAAATACAAAGATGTGGTTCTTTAGAGCTTTAATTTTTTTTGGTTTGTCATATTCATTTTTCTTTTGCATCTCGTATTGCATACTCTAATCTCTGAAGTCTTGAAAGATATCAAATAGGAAGAAATTACAACAAGAATAACAACAACAAACCCAGTGTAATCCCACAAGTGGGATCTGGGGAGGATAATGTGTATGCAGACCTTACCCTTACCTTGTGAAAGTAGAGAGTCTGTTTCCGATTGATTTTCGGCTCAAGAAACAGTGAAAACAAAGCAACAAACAATACCAACAACTAGGTAATAGAGTAACAAAAGCGAATGACATAACATGTAATAATTAAAGAATCAGGAATAAGAAAATACAAGAATAGTACTAGTACTACTGGTAAGACTAGGAGAAACTCACGACTACCTGATGACGAGCGCAAAACACAACACGAAGTTGATGACTTGATGCTCGCTAGCCAAAGATAGTATAGTTTAATTATCGTCTCCACATGGATTGGATTTAAACAGTGTTCGAATAATCTCTAGTTTATTGCTATTCAGGATGATTAAAACTTTGATTGGAATGATTATGAACTAAAATTAACTATTAAAACTAAAGCAATTAACAATTGATTACAGAGAGACAAAAGTAGAGCAACACAGAAATAATCAAAGGGAGAAATAAGAGTCGTGACAGGATAGGTGCAAGATAGTTATTCGGGATCTTACTATAGTTCGATTCACTCTAATAGTTTAATGTTCTAATGATTCTCACAAATTAACTCGATGATTAGTTCAATCATATAGCCAAGACTACTCTCTCGATTAAATCTGAACTCTACGAGATGAACTAATATAAAGCACTGTGAAGGTATGCAATAAAACGTTAATGGTCTAGTCTTTAGGAAAACGTCTCTTGAATATTCTCTTAACTTGATTTAATTAACAATTCAACAAGCTCTTTCGATTACTTAAAAGAATCACTGAATTAAATCAAACGAAATAATGCAAAGATAATCCCCCAAAATATTCCTCTTTCGATTAAATAATTCGGTGAACGAAATTGCAATCAATTCAAAACTATATAAACAAATTCATGCAAAATAACTAGAGTTAAAATCCACAAATATCAATCAAAACACCATATCCGTCAATCCCTAAAGTAAACTACTCCATAATCATGGAGAAAGTCATCACAAATAGGGTTAAAGAATAAGAAAACATGAATTCAATCCAAACTCGTGGTTGAGTTGAGGAAAGAATGATGAATCCTTGTGCCTTAGAGTCTCCAATGCTCTCCCAATCTTCCGTAGGTCAAAAGTCCCTTAAAAAACATGTTTTTGGTGTATTTATACCATGTAAAAGCGGGTCCGGACGTAACTACCCTTTCTAAGCCGAAGTAGGAAAACACTATGACGAAATTACACGGCGCACGGCGCGGCGCCCCATGCACCGCACCAGTGGAGATATTCAGAGGCTCCGTTCGGATAGGCCAACTCCAACTGCACTGTCGCGCCGCGCCCCATGCGGCGCGATAGTGCAATTTTCTCAGAATAAATTATTCTTTCACTTTTTGGATATCCAGACTTGGTCCTCGACCCCCGAATACGATCCCAGTTCAATTCCTTGGGCTTTTACTCAGACTTCAAAGCTCCACATTGTTCGATTTAGCTCCAAATTATCTTTTTAACTCGGAATCATTTCCTTCAAGGCATAAAATATGTAATAAGTGCAAATCACCATCATTTAAGCTCAAACACAAGTAAAGTGCAGTGGTTAGAGTGCTAAAATACGGGTTCCTAGCCTACCATTATCTGACAACCTTCAACCTTAATTCTCGACCTCCATACCTTCCTATCGAGGATCATGTCCTCGGTTAGCTGAAGCAATGACATGTCCTGCCAAATAGGAAGAAATTACTTGAGATAAATAAATGAGGACAAAGTTACATTTATTAGAAGTTTTGAGTATTTTATTATCATGTTAATATTAGTATTCTTTGGACATCACGTACAACTATTTGTAAGGGGGAGGTCTTGAGTTCGACGCTAAACAAGAGCAACATTTAGTTAATTTATATTGTTTCGTTATCAAATAGTTGCATGTGAGGAACTATCAATGAGAAAGTTTTTCCTGACTGTGGCAGGTTTTAATTGAGAATATTGAGGAATATGCACCCATAGTTTATACTCCTACAGTGGGTCTTGTTTGCCAGAAGTACAGTGGATTGTTTAGACGTCCGAGGGGCATGTACTTCAGTGCTGCAGATCGTGGGGAGATGATGTCTATGGTTTACAACTGGCCAGCTGATCAGGTTTGTGTATATGTGAACTCGCTCAATCTACGACAGACTTTCTTTGTTAGGGAGACATTTGCATATTGTTGTCTTTCCCACTGAATTAATGTGTCACTGATTAGTTACCTCCTTTTACCAATTATTTGTACTTCAATATCTTCCTTTATACACAAAAATTCTTATTGTTTAGAACTGTTGACTAAAAAGGGCTGAATAAGAAACTGTAGAGTAATTCCTTATCCAAAAAAAGAAGTAGGTAACTGTAGAGTAATTGCGCCAGTGGTCTGCAATTAGTCAGCAGTTCAATAGCTTCTTAGATAGAAGATTATGTCGAATTGATTAGATCAACAAAGCTATGCAGCACCTTAATTTGCTTTTGCATTATATCAGGTAAACATTTTATGTCAAATAGAAGTTTTTTCGTCTAAACATCCAGCACAAATGGAGAAAAATGAAGATCTTGTGGTACCTTACAAGAAAAATGAACATATGTACAGTCTCACTGCAATAATATCAATTTATCAATTGACTGATCCTTTAAACCCCCCACCACCCCTCAAAAAAGAAAAAAGAAGAAAAAAAGGGGAGAGAATAAATTCACTAGAGTGATAATTGGTCTTGTGAGATGGATAACTCTTTCTTTTGACTTTGATCTTGTTCACTAGAATAAATGATTCTACTGATTGGCCATAATATTTTAGTGATAAATTTTTTCATTTTTTTTCTTCTGACGGCAGTTATTCTATATATCAACATTCAACAATGAAAGTGTTTTTATAGCTGGAGTTTCAATGTAGGTTGACATGATTGTTGTAACTGATGGAAGTAGAATATTGGGTCTTGGAGATCTTGGAGTTCAGGGTATTGGTATTGCAATTGGGAAGCTGGATCTGTATGTGGCTGCTGCTGGAATCAACCCCCAAAGAGTATATTCTTGCTCTATGTTGCTATTTCATATTGCATGATGAATCAGATGGCCTCCATGAAGTAAGCACAAAAATGATAAGACACCAAAAAGAAAAGTAAATTTAAATGAAGAGATGGAAAGAGGAAACAGATAAATTATCTAGTATCTCAAAAGATTTTTACTTTTTGAGAAGTTTGATTTTAACAAAGAATTGATGTAATTGTCAGTGATTGCAAGCACTTCTAGTGATTGCTTTAAAAAATGACTGAGAAAAAGAGATACCATGTCAAGCACTCTATAAATTTTCTGTTGTGGTTCTTTTATTCTTTTAAATTGAGGTCTTGTATTAGAGTTTTCTCTAGTTCTAGTGAATAGTTGTAGTCTTGTTGGGTTTCTTATAATAGAAACTACTTTTTAATTGATCAACTTATCTTCTGTCATTGCTGATATCAGGGTATGAGACATCAGATGTCTGTAATTCTTTATGATTTTTTTTCTCTTAATTCTCTTACAAGTTTTTATATTTGACTCTTGTCTTTAACATTCTTTTTAAATATACTGATTCCATCTTCTTCTGCTTCCAATAGGTATTGCCTGTAATGATAGATGTTGGAACTGACAATGAGAAACTTTTGAAAGACCCGTTATGTGAGTACTTATTCTTCATCACAGTTGATTATCATTCGCTACATCATTCATCAAGGATCAAATCACTACAAACCAATTGCTACTCTATATTTTCTTTAGTTTCTGGAAAGTGTCCTGCATATGTGTCTTATGTTTACCTGAATGAATTGTTGTATATCAACATAGTCAGTTGTTCTTTGATATCTTAAGTGAAGGCATGATGATACTGCTCATGGTAATGTGTGGTTAAATGGAGTTTTATGTTGCATGTACCTGGCATTTTGGGGTACAGTCCATGTGATATATGTGGTGGTACATGATCCATTCAGAATCTGATAAGAGGTACTCTTGACTTTGGCAAGAGGTTTCCAAACCTTTGATTGCTGATCATTACAAATGAATAAGCGGATGAGTAAGAAAGGATCTCTAATTTGACAAACTGCTGGAGTAAGCTTTTCCACTTAATATTTGCCTAATCCATGCAATATTGACCCTCTCTCCTAGCTTGATGTTGTTTGTGCTCCATTGGAAAAAAAAATAGAGAAGGATGCTGGTTTTTGAGGAGCAAGGGAACTCTAGGTTTCATATGGGTTGGTCTAGAAGATGAATAAAGGGCTGTATGGCTCGTTTTTCGCCCATTGGCTTGTACTCTTACTTTTCTGCTGATGCGCATGGCTACTTCCAAGGGGTGTAGTACTGATAAATATAAGTTGCACTTGTCGCTTCAGACTCACCTGTCTTAACAGGATTACTGATTATTGTCAGATGAGTGTTTGATCTGATGCTAAAACATATTTGAGATCATGCAGACATACAATTATTGGCTATAAAGCTGAATAATATAATATAAGTACATTTAATGGAGCTCCAGTATTCAGTGTATTTAAGAAGAACTTATAAAAATACAGGTGCATATGAACTTTGGCCAGAAGATGCTTAGCACTTGATCCATATCTACCCCAGCTAAAAATTTTGGTAATTGCTTGATAAGTGCACTTGCTCCTTGATACGTTCTCGTAAGTCCATGTATACATGTATGATTTAGTACTTATTACAACTTCCTCTGTTTCCATACTCTTTTAAGTTTATCTATATGATACTGTAGATAGTTGAAATTTCTTATTGCGACTATTATTTTCCTTGATATTGATGATTGCTGTCATGCTATGATTGATTACTTGCTCTCAGCATCTTGAGTTTGTTAGGAACATTTTTGATATATTGTTACTCCGTCATACTTTAGCTTGTTACCAGTAATGCCCATAAATTCAGGATATATGTCATTCATTTTCACTGAAGCTGAGGATATTCTTTTTCATGCCCACAGATTTGGGATTGCAAGAGCGTCGACTTGATGGAGAGGAGTATCTTGAAGTAATTGATGAATTTATGGAGGCTGTTTATACTCGTTGGCCCCATGTGATTGTGCAGGTACATTCCTTGGTCATTTGAGCTCTCGTCTTCATTCTCGTCACAAATATCATGTTATGTATGTAATGCCCTTTTAATTCACAGTTTGAAGATTTTCAAAGCAAGTGGGCCTTCAAGTTGTTGCAGCGTTATAGAAACAACTATAGAATGTTTAATGATGATGTCCAGGTAAATAACTTTATCAGTCATCGTAGAAGTATTTTAGTGTTTGGCAAAATAAGATTACAGTTGTAAATGAGTGTATAATTAAAAGCTCTTACCTCATTGATTGACATTCTTAGGATTAGGGTATTGTATTGAATTTAGCAAAAGTATAAACTGGTAAAAACATCAGTAAGACATTCAAGGCTTCTACATGTTTATGTGTCTGCAAACCTTAACGGGAGAAAAAAAAGAAAAAAGTATGTGGATTCACCCCATGGTGTCTCATGTTATTTGAGAGTGCACAAAGGCTACTCAAGAATTGTGATATTTCTTTACATGGCATTACTTCCCCAACCTTTTCTTGTGCTTGGGTGCTAGACTGAGGTGAAACTTCAGTGGTCAAGTCCCTATTGTTGTTGCACCCCTTACTCATACCCTCCTTGTTTGTTGAAATGGAAAAGCATAATACTTGACTGATCACTTGTGTTGTTGCACCTCTCCAGAGTAGTGAAAAGTGAACAGTGAAAAAGCACCAATATTTTTGGGAGCTCTAAGTTTACAGCGCAATTAAAGCGTGGGTTTTAGCAAAGAAGCGTCAAGGAAAAATAATAGAAATGTAATGCAAGAAAAGGTGACTATATACACAAAGAACATTTAATTGGACAAAAGAATGAAAACACTATAATTAAGCTACATATATGCGGTTAAAATCATGCCAATCAAGACCAATTTCTATTTTAAATTTGTAGGTCTTTGTTTGCTAGTTTTCTTATACTAAATCTCTAATTTCTTGTTCTTAATCAATAAAACTTTAATCATGACTTTTTCTTAGCAACTAATGAATCACATCGTAAACTATATTTATTGTCCACTGCTGGTTGCCAAGTCCTGCATTCACCAAGAGCATTTCTTCCTTAAGCATAAAACTTCAGACTGTAAGGCGTTTTCGCTATATAAGAAAAAAGTGGAATGGGATCTTGGAAATGATCGACTCACATAGATGTTCATCATAAGCCTTTCTTTTTTCCTCCTCCCCGTGTTCTATTAATCAGTAGCATCCAGCAACGCCAGGCCTCGTCCATGCCAGTAAAAAGAGTTAAACTACTAAGCTAAGCTGTTCTGGGGAGCTCAGTAGATGAGCATGACCTAGAACCTTGATGCCTACACTAAATCTCCAACTAAGCCAGGTGAGACGCACGACGTGGGCTTTGGCGCGCGTTAGGGCTTAAGAGCACTTTAAGCTAGCCTTTAAGAACACTGGCCTCTTAGCCATACCCTTCTTGTTTGTTGAGATGGCATAGTGCTTGACAAATCAACTATTTTCAAGAAGGGATAAGCATATCTTTTTATTCTTAGTATCTCTGAATATCTCACTTATCCCTACAATAGTATACAAGTACATTTCTGGGATAAGGTAAATAATTTTATTAATAATGGAAGAATCTCCCCTATCTGATCAGTATGCCAAAAAGTAGAGAACTTACAACATAATATGATTATCTATGAACGACACTTAATGTTCTATACAAACTGAAAATTCATGGGTGCTTGAGAAAGAAACTAGGAATGAGAGGATATTCCTCAAATATATAGTCTTTCTTTATCTCTTCAAAGCTCTTCTATTTCACTTTTTCCACAAGACTCACATGAGTGCTGTTACGCGACGCCTTCCTGATGTTCCTTGGAAGGGCGACGTAAGGCTAAGCAACCGATGTCAGTGCGATTGCTGTCCGCCAACTGAGGTCCCCTCCGTACGCTAGACTAGATTGTCAGTGCCGTATGGGAAAACCAATGTCGTGATCGATTGAAAGAGAGAGCAGAAAAGAGAATTGAGAATGAAAGAAAGCTTGATTGCATTGAATGAAAGCTATTACAAAAAAACAATACGGTGTCGGGGGGGGGAGAGACACCAGTACAGAGAATTATTTGCTTGCTTGAAAGTTTGATTGCTTAGTCCCCCTTAATAATGCTTAAAAAAAAAAAAACCAAAGTTACATCACTAGGCCTATAAAAGCTGGAAAATCACACTTAAAGAAAATGCAGTAAAACTACTTTATATTTACAATGAAAAGGACATAGTCTTCTACAAAGCAGAAACAAGTCCGTTGGCATTAACTTTGTCTTTAGCATCAGGATCTGCGCGCGCGGCATTGTCTGCGCGCGCGGCGTTGTTGGCATCTGCCTGTGGCTGGGCGCTGGCGATGGCTATCGGCGGGGCGACAAAGGCACATGCGCGCTTGTCACTTGGAGCTGCCGAGACCACGGGGCCGTCCAAGGGGTCATGGGGCATGGTTGGAAAGCCGCCCATGACATTCTCCCCCACCTGAGTTGGGACGTCCTCGGCGCCTTCCTTACAAGGTAATCATCAATTAGGCTCTTGTAGGCTTTGAGGTTTGTTCCCCTCTCCCAAGTATTCTCTTCTGCATCACATCCCTGCCATTTCACCAAGAACTCCTGGTGATCTTTTCTTGAGGCGTGAATCACTCGATCATCCAGAATAGCTTCAGCACGCCTTTTCCCGGTTGAATTGGGACCTCGAATACTTGGTATTGTGAGTTGGCTTCGTGAAGGATCCTCCATATCTTCCCGAAAAAGGTTTCAGGAGACTGACATAGAAAACAAGATGGATTTTCCACCAAGCTGGGGTATCCACCCGGTATGCAACTTTCCCAATGCGCCTTTCAATGGACAAGGGTCCAATATATTTTTGCAATAGGCGAGGGTCATGGACCCCTGCAAACAAGTACCGCTTTGGGATTTTGACCATCACTTTGTCTCCCACTTGGTATTCAACAAAGCGGCGATTCTGATCAGCATGCCTCTTCATCCGCTTTTGGGCTTTGACAAGATAGCTCCGCACTATCTCCAAATTTTGCTTCCATTCTTTTGAGAAGCTAGCAGCTCGAGGAGATTTTGACATGTTTGGGGCGTTCACTGTGTGTGGGAGTAGCGGTTGCTGTCCGGTAACAATTTCAAAAGCGCTTTTGTTGGTACTTGAGCTCTTTTGTGAATTGAAACACAGTTGAGCAGCATCCAGAAGCTTCACCCAGTTCTTCTGCGATCCGGTCACAAAGTGTCGGAGATATTCCTCTAGCATGCCATTGAATCGCTCCGTCTGGCCATCAGATTGCGGATGAAAACTTGAGCTATGACTCAATTTTGACCCGAGGCACTTAAAGAGTTGGGTCCAAAAGTTGCTAGTGAAGCGTGAGTCACGATCACTAACAATGTCTTTAGGTAGGCCCCAATATTTGACGACATGAGAGAAGAATAGTCGAGCTGTATCTTCTGCTGATATATATTGTGGGGCTGCTATAAAGGTAGCATACTTGGAAAACCGATCCACCACAACCAAGATAGTTGTGAGATCTCCTACCTTGGGCAATCCGGTGATGAAGTCCAGGGAAACGCTTTCCCAAGGTCTTTTTGGGACAGCTAGTGGTTCCAAGGGCCCTGCCTACGTCAAGCGGTCTGACTTATCCTTCTGGCATACTAGACAAGTCTTCACATACTGAGCGACGTCATCGACCATTTGAGGCAAATAATATGCATGGCGAAGCAGTGCCATGGTGCGTTCCTTATCGGGATGACCGACCCACAAAGTATCGTGGCATTCCGCCAGAAGAGCCCTTCGCAGATCTCCTCCTTTAGGAACATAAAGTCGGTTCCCTTTCACTTTCAGGAAACCATCTTCGGTGTAGAACTGGCGAGTCTTGCCCTGTCCTACCAAATCAACCAAATACTGTGCAGCAGGATCCTTGATGAGTAGATCCTGTATCTGGTCTTTTATGGTGGTAGTTACTTCGCTTCCCTTTAGGGCTGCGAGTAGACACACCGATGCTAGATCAGCTCTCCGGCTGAGTGCATCAGCAACATGATTGGTCTTCCCACTTCGGTACTCCAGGTTGAAGTGAAATTCCGCTAGGAGTTCCTGCCACCTAGCCTGTCGACCATTCAGCTTTGGCTGGGTCATGAAATGGCTAACGGCTGTGTTGTCTGTCTTGACCACGAATGGGGCTCCCAGTAGATAATGCCTCCAAAGGCGTAAGCAATGAACGACAACCAATAATTCTTTCTCATGGGCGGCATAGCGCCGCTCTGCATCCTTCAGTTTTCGGCTCTCGTATGCTACGTGATGCCCTTCCTGTAGCAATACTCCACCAAGTGCATAGTCGGAGGCATCCGTTTGCACTTCGAATGGCTTGGCCAAGTCAGGTAGGGCTAAGACTGGGCTACTAGACATAGCCATCTTCAATGCGTCGAAGGCCTCTGCCCGCTTGGGGCCCCAATCCCACGGTGTGACCTTCTTGAGAAGTTCTGTCAGCGGCACTGCAATGAGGGAGTAACTTTTCACAAAACGCCGATAGAAGTTGCATAGGCCAAGGAACGACCTCAAGGCGTGTATATCCTTGGGAGGCTGCCATTCTGTGATGGCCTGAATCTTCTGCTGGTCCATCTTGATCCGCCCTTCCTTGATGACATGTCCGAGGAAGTCAATTTATTTCTGAGCAAAGGAGCACTTGGATAGCTTTGCATATAATTCGTGCTCCCGTAATCGGGCTAGGACCTTCCGCAAATGCGCCAGGTGTTCTTCCAGTGTCTGGCTATATACCACAATGTCATCCAAATAAACCACGACGAATTCATCAATGTATTCTCGGAAGACTTGGTTCATCAAGGTGCAAAATGTGGCTGGCGCGTTAGTCAAGCCAAAGGGCATAACCAGGAAGTCGTACGACCCATATCTTGTCACACAGGTTGTCTTGTGCTCATCACCCTCTGCAATCCAAACTTGCCAATATCCTGTCCTCAGGTCTATTTTGGTGAATACCGTCGCACCACCCAGTCTATCAAACAAGTCTGCCATTAGCGGGATAGGGTACTTGTTTTTCACGGTGATTTTGTTTAGAGCCCGGTAATCCACGCAGAGTCGTAAACTACCATCATGTTTCTTTTGGAATAGCACAGGGGACCCGTATGAGGACTTAGAGGGCACGATGATCCCTGTGTCTAGCATTTCCGTCAATTGTCTCCGAAGCTCGGTGAGTTCGGGTTGTGACATTCTGTACGGCGCCCGGGCAGGTGGCTTCGCACCCGGCACCAACTCAATCTCATGGTCCACAGTTCGCCTAGGCGGAAGACGCTTTGGCATGTCTTGTGGCATGATGTCTTCAAATTCCAGAAGCAACTCCTTCACGGGTGCAGGAATGGGACCCGAGGAGCGTTTTATATCTTCCATGCAGAGGGTAGCCAGGAACGTGGGTTCATGTTTTTTTACCCCCTTCTTCAACTGCAAGGCCGAGATGTTCTCGGCGGCCATCTTCATGGGAATGCACGGAATAATGCAGGGCTTAGCTTCGTTTTCTCCCATCATCAGTAGTTACGGTGCGGGCATGGTATTGGTCTGTCTCAGAAATTCTAACCCCACTATCAACTCGAAGTCATCTATAATCACCACGCGCAGGTTGAACTTTCCTTCATAAGGGCCAAGTTTCACCGGTACTTCTTTGGCTATTCCACCCACTGGCTGAGGTGGTGAGTTGATAGCCTTGACACGACCTTTGCCCTTTCCTACAACTAGGCCAAGGCGCTCCACCTGAGTCGAGGCTAAGTAGTTGTGGGTAGCACCCGTGTCTATCATCGCCCGAATGGGCTTGCCATTTACCTTCATGTCAACGAACATTAAGGTCCTCTCTTGATGAGGAGGAGTCCTTTCGTTCGCCTTCTTTTTCCCTTTCTTGGCGATTGGACAGGGGTCTTTCTTCTTACGGATACCAGCACTGGTTCCCGCTAGAGGCTCAGAAATAGAGCCAACAATGGCATTGAATGCACCAACTGGTTCGGTTTGGTCCGCATCATCGGCATCGTCATCCGTCCCATCCTCAAAAGCTTGATGGGCGTTCATTTGTGCATGTGGGCATTCATTGTTCCAATGTGGTCCACCGCAATGACGACATCCTGAGAGGGGTTTCCTCCCCCGATCATTGTTGTTAGATGCAGCACTAGTACTGCTTGAGGAGGGAGCCTTAGATTTGGTTGCACTCCGGTCTCCTCCACTTCTGCTAGGGCTACCAGTGTTTGGCTGGCCTCCTTTGTATCCTCTTCGGACAGGCTGTTGAGGCCTGTCCTTCCGGGCTTCCACTTGATAATCCCCAAGGCACTCTGCTGCTTGGATTGCCTTAGGTGACGTGTCTACACTTTGTCTTTGCAACTCCATGCGGGCATAAGGTTTCAACCCTTCCAGGAAGGTGAAAAGTTTGTCCTTGTCCCCCATGTCGCGGATGTTCAGCATGAGCGCAGAGAATTCCCGCACGTAATCCCGCACTGATTTGGTCTGGCGGAGCTTCCGTAGCTTTCTCCTAGCATTGTACTCAACATTTTCGGGGAAGAACTGTAGGCGTATGGCTGCCTTCAGTTCTGCCCATGTCTCGAGGGCATCTTCACCAGCCTTGATGGCTTCGTATTTCACCCGCCACCAGAGTTTGGCATCACCCTGAAGATACATGGCAGCAGTTGCTACCTTCTTAGCTTCTTCTAGGCCCCCACGGCATCGAAGTATTGTTCGATGTCGAAGATGAAGTTTTCCACTTCTTTGGCATTTCGAGCTCCACTGTATGGCTTTGGCTCAGGAATTTTCAGTTTTTGGGCCACGGGGGCGAGGTTCACAATACCCCCGATTTGGTTTCCACCTCCTCGAAGCAGGCCTTGTAAAGCAGCGTTGACAACGTTGAGCTGGCCTGTCAAGTTGTCTATAGTTTGTTGCATGGCAGTCACCCTGTCTGCCTCTTGTGCCCTGTTGGCTAAATCCTCGGCGCGTTCCTGTTGGAGGACCTCAAATTTACCAAAAATTTCGGCTGCCTCTGTGGCTGCCGTTTGCCGGTCTCCTTCAGAGTCGCGACTGATGTTTTCTATGTCAACTTCGGCCTGGATCAGTCTGCGGTCCAGGTCGTCCAACCTTTGCACTAGGCTGATCTTTAGGTCGGGCTCCATTTCCACGATGGGCCGTAATGCGTCAACCGTTCCCTCAAGGGTCGCGATGCGATCCCCATAATTCACCATGGTCAGAAATGGTGGTAATTGCAATGTAATCCCTCGTCCGATGTCGAGCCTAGGCTCTGATACCAACTGTTACGCGGCGCCTTCCTGATGTTCCTTGGAAGGGCGACGTAAGGCTAAGCAACCGATGTCAGTGCGATTGCTGTCCGCCAACTGAGGTCCCCTCCGTACGCTAGACTAGATTGTCAGTGCCGTACGGGAAAACCAATGTCGTGATCGATTGAAAGAGAGCAGAAAAGAGAATTGAGAATGAAAGAAAGCTTGATTGCATTGAATGAAAGCTATTACAGAAAAACAACACGGTGTCGGGAGGAGAGACATCAGTACAGAGAATTGTTTGCTTGCTTGAAAGTTTGATTGCTTGGTCCCCCTTAATAATGCTTAAAAAAAATAAACCAAAGTTACATCACTAGGCCTATAAAAGCTGGAAAATCACACTTAAAGAAAATGCAGTAAAACTACTCTATATTTACAATGAAAAGGACTTAGTCTTCTACAAAGCAGAAACAAGTCCGTTGGCAGCAACTTTGTCTTTAGCATCAGGGTCTGCGCGCGCGGCTTTGTTGGCATCTGCCTGTGGCTGGGCGATGGCTATCGGTGGGGAGACAGAGGCACATGCGCGCTTGTCACTTGGAGCTGCCGAGACCACGGGGCCGACCGTGGCGACGGGCGTTGGGAAGCTGGCCAGGACGCCACGAGGCGCGTCCAAGGGGTCATGGGGCATGGTTGGAAAGCCGCCCATGACAGTGCTAATGGCGCAACATGCTCTTCGACTTCTTCCTTCATTTAAATGTTCAGCCAGAGAGTGCCTTCTTTACCCGATATCGCCCCTTGCAGTCCCAATCATCTCAAAATCTCATACCACAAGCGAGTTGCCACCTGACATTAGGAGGAAGTTGCCCACATCTTGCATGTAAAACACCAGCTAACGTAGGTAATCCTCCTTTTCTTTTTTCAAATTCGTGATGTCATGATTACTCCCATCGCTTCCAACCAAGTAAAAAATCACATCTTTCTTGGTGAATTGAGATCTAAATTGATAACTGCAGAAAACCTGATTACTCCCTCATCAAGAGTATATGATAATATGACATTACTGAGAACAATTCATCTCGTCCCATTTCCTACCTCCATGAGTCTTAATTAGCGTGTGATGTAATTTGCTTGTAATGCAGTTTACTCAGCCTTTGAATTCAACTACTTCCATGTCTTCAAGGTTCCTCCTAACCTTATGGTCCTTTGAACTACCCTCTCTCATAACAAATGGATCTACGGTACTGTCATCTTGTTTTGGCTTGAGATACTGCAAGTGTTCGGGAATGTAAGCCCCAAAGTTTCTTCTACATGCCACTTGTGACTCCAAAAGATGAATCCATCTCCTGCCCTGAAAATTATGTTGTCCGTGAAGTCTTCCCATTATTTCATTATATTCCTCTAAAATCTGCACCTAAATGGAAGTGTGAATTTTGTAATCTTTCCTCCTTCCTTCCACTGTTATGTACTTATGCGCTATCATCTCCCTTCAATCCCGAATCTCCATGACCCTCTTTTTAATAGGACATTGTTGAAAACTGAGAGATCTTTATCCAAGACCCAGCTCCCTATTTGTTTGGGGACGTAACATCTTCCAACTTTACCAAGTAGAACTTCCTATCACTATTCCCGTAGAAAATCTTTTTGGAACCGTTCTAAATCACCTGTGATGCTGGCTATGACATGAAATACCTAGGGATGTTCAACAAAGTACTCTTAATTAACACTTTCTTCTTGTTTCATCTTGGTAGCCTCTTCTCCTCTCTCTCAACCACCGGGCTCCATGCTTCTTAGACCATTGGAAGAGCCAATAGTAAACTGAGATAAGTAGTTGGAAGAGCTTCAACCCTGCAATTTAGCACTTTTCAGTATTGACCACTTCACCCACCAAAATAATCACGCACTTTCTGAGGTTGATAGTGAGGTTTGACACGTCCTGGAACTGTATAAGAACCTGTGTCGGATAAATTAGCTGTTTAATGTCTACGTCACAGAAGAGTATGTGTTGTCCGTGAACAAGAGGTGTGAACCCCTCACTGTAGATTGCGCCCGTTTGCTATAGAGAAGCCCCTCAAGTAACCACCTGTCACAACTCACTCCATCTATCATTCAACTCAATGTTTCATTAGAATGAATAACATGTGAGGCAACAGGTCCCCCTGTGGCCCTGTCTCATGCCCCTCAAGTAGCCAAAAAAACCTCAAGGGCTGCTATTCACTAGGATCGAGAATCTAGCCGTTGATATGCAGAATCTAATCCACTTTCGCCACCTATCCTTCCATCTTCAATATTATAAATTCCAGGAACTCCCAGTTCATGTGATCATAGGCTTTCTCAAGATCCAATTTGCAAAAGATTCCCAGCCCTCTGCTTCATTTTCGGGTTAACCAGTTAGTTTGTCACCAAGCCGCGTCTTGGATTTGTCTTCCTTCCCAAGTGCGCACGCACATAGCCAAATTAAAACTTTGGTAAATACTGGACCTAATGTAAGTGTAACAAATAAAATTAAACCTTCATCTTAACTAGTTGTATCACCTATATGGATTCTTTACTTCATTGTTTTCTGTTCTTAGCCAAGTCTATATTGATTTTGAGAGATTGTAGGTTCTTCGAGGAAAATTCCGCTTAGATGATTCTAGGTCTACCTCATTTCCGTTTGGCACCTTCAATCATCAAATGTCGCACTACTGTGGTCCCTTGGAGGTCTCTGTAGCATATGGTCAAATCATCTTAGGCTACCTTTTTTTCATTTTCCTGTATGCTACTTGCATGGTGTGATCAGTCCTTAGACTTGTCCAATTGTTCTGTAGCTGTACATCCATATTAAAGCTGGCATCTCTGTGATAATCATCTTATGGTAGAGATCCACGTTCACTCTCATAAAACATGGCGGGTCTCAGTATCATGTTTTAGAACTTCCCTTTTACTTTGTTAAGGATCTTTCTATCACATCATACTCCGATATCTCTCCTCTATTTCAGCCATCCTGTTTAATTCTATTTTACTGAGTTTGGATATTGGATTTTTTTGCATTTACACAAACAATAAAGTTTACTTCACTTAATGTTAATCCTTCTTTTGGGTGCTTATTTGACTGTACATATGTTTTATCTTGCTTCTACTTTTACGAAGATGCTTAATCTCAGAGTATATCTCCGTACTTCCAGCTTCTGGTGACGTTACATGTAACAGAGATCTCATAAAATCTAGTACTTCTATTTTGCTTTATGAGTCAATCGATATTGTTGAGAAAAAATATGTACTTTTGACAGGACGAAAAATAAATTTATATGGATGACATTACCAGCATTCTTAATATGGAGTTCGAATGACTACATAACCTTAGTGCATGTCATCACATGTATGTTATTTTTTTATCAGTAAAATGAGGATTTTATTCACAAAAGACAGCACTAAGAGGGTGCTGTAATTTGTACAACTGTGAACTGACCCAAAAGTATAGTTCCTTTTAGTACTGTAGGTGAATCTAACACGGATACAAATATTCCTCTTTTTTCCAAAAAGAAAGCAAAAGTATACAACTGAGTTTGATCTTCAAAATAGATTCAGCTTTTCCTTCAGAACACCACTGGTTTCTTTCTCTCCAATCTCCATAATGTCCACCAATTACAGGCAGATATGGTTTAATGGCATTCCAGATTCTTTTCTTTTTGGTAAAATTCATAAGTTGCCCTCTAAACTTGTCCGGAAAAGTCATTTACAATTTACACGCCTTAACTTTAGGGGCGACTTATCACCCCCTATTCTTGGTTTTGGCATTTCAGGGTGGTAATAATTCTACTTCAAACAAGAATAGGGGATGATAGGTTGCTGTAAATTAAGGTGTGTAAATGACTTTTTTGAACAAGTTTAAGGGGTAACTTATGTATTTTCCCTTCTTTTTTCCGGTGCTTTCTGTAACAGCAACTGAGAGGTTCTCTTTTTGAATTAGGCCTGACCTATTTGAGTCACATGTAATGTAAGTTAGTAACATGGTAAGTTATTAGTGGAGAGAACTAAGGGTTTTTCTTGGTATCACAAAAATCATGTCTTTTTGGATTAATTATTAATGTGACCACTGAAGGAGGTGTACATTGTCGGAGAAACAGGAAGCGTGGTTCCTGTAATTATGGAAAAAGGGAATCTAACTAAATTAACCATATGTTGATGTGTCTTGCAATATTGTTACATAAATCTTACAATGCTTATAGCTTGTAAGTTTTGAGTGTCTCATAGTCGGTGTATGATGTTCATCCATTAACATGTGAAATTCAAAATTGTGAGAGTTGTGTTTGAATGTGAGAAAACACTTAAACTACGGCTGTGTAACTGAGAGAATTCAATTATTGGCAAAGCGAGTATACGAAGAACTATTTTTTATTTTGCTTCCTATGCTTATAACCTTAATCTGGGACTTAGATAGCAACTGGTATTGATCTTTTTCTTACATATTGTTGCATTATTAGTTTTTTTGGTTTGTGATGGGTGTTTCTTACTCCCAATGAGACATTTTGCTTCCAGTCAACTGATTTGCTCAAATCATTTTTTCTTCTTTCCTCTTAAAATATAGAGCCGTAATGCATCATTCTTGTATGTGTCTGCTCTTAACTTCACCTCAATACATTCCTAACTGGAGTTCCTTAAATTCGCTGTGCTCTTCATCGTTTAACCAAGTTTTGTATAACAAACATGGTACCATTTTGTTTTCAATTCAGGGAACTGCAGGAGTTGCCCTTGCTGGCCTTTTGGGAGCTGTAAGAGCACAGGGAAGGCCAATGATTGATTTCTCAAAGATGAAGATTGTGGTGGCAGGTGCTGGAAGGTTAGAGTAGTAAACTGTTCTTTCCTCTAATTACACCCATGTAATTTCTTACTCGAGTCATTAGCATGCCATTATGCAGGAACTGTTTCATGGTTCATATGCTTCATTCTTTCTAGATTGCACAAATGCACAGCTCTTTCTATGTTCCCACTCAATCCTATCCTTTTGTTCATATATAATTACTTTGCATCATAGAAATAGTGTTTGATTCAGTATAGTAAATTTGGTTATTCAGCCTTTGCATTGTTTGTTGAATGGTTAGTGTTGGTAGAAGATGTTCAGGGTGATACATAGGAGGAATAAGGTTTCTTGTTGAGTTGAATTATTGTAGCCTTTCATTTTGCGTGAGTTACTTGGGGACTGAGAACGGGGGAGAGACAGTTGACGGTGTTAAAGAAAATGGGCCATGGACCTAACTCAACTCCAAGAGCTAGCTCATGAAGTGAGGATTGTTCATGACATAAAGGGAGACAATTACTTTTTTTCCTTTACCAATATGGGACGTGAACACCCCTCAGCACACCTACGGCTGGACATCTAGAGTGTAGATAACATAACATGGGGGGCCCCAACATTGCGTAAACCAAGAACAAGGATGAGTCTAGGTCTAATACCACATTAAAGAAAATGGGCATTGGCCCTAAGTCAATCCAAATAGTCAGCTCATGTTGTGCGTGCAGTTGCGCTATGGCATGCAGTAAACCGAACATGCAAAAGTACTTGTCTTCCCTTTTTCCATTTTGAAATTTCATTTAGGTTTTGGGGGGCTTCATGGCCTGCCTTTTTGACATATTATTATGGACTATGTCCTCACCTAATAATGAAAAGTGTTCTGGTATATAACTGATTTGATTTGATATATTGCTATTGTTGTTGTTGTTGATGATGATGTTGTGTAATATGGGTCTAAGATGATCTTAAACGAGTGGCAAAGGCCAGTGATGATTTGTTTAGTCGACCCCAACTTGCTTGGATATTGAGGTGTAGTTACTGTATATGACTGATTTGACATCTATAAGTTAGTAACTTCTGAGATTTTACAAACTATAACTTAAAGAACTTGGTATATCAATGAAAAATAGAAGTAACTAATCATATGATATTTTACTGGCCCATCTTCAATAACCTTTTTCATGATTTTGCCCTCCAAGATCTATCTTTGCACAACTTCGAGAAGGTTGGGAGAGCTATCTTCTTTTGTGGCTTATTTGTCTTGAGGATGTTCATCTGTACTTACCCTTAAACATTACTAAGTAGTAGTAGTCTGCAGTATACCATTTGCTTGGGGCATAATTTTTATCATGCAGAGTGAAATGGAAACATGAGGCTTGCTTGGCTTGTTTTCCTTATATTTTAAATGTTAAATTTCCATCTATGTGCATCAGAGACTTTTCCGCTATAAAAAATCTGTGTAGCTCAACTTACAGGTCAATATATTGTGTTTATATTTAGTAGGCATAGGAGCCTGTGCATTTTGGTAAAGCTTTTAAGGTTTCTCTTTTTTAAATCTTTTCGTGGTGCAGTGCAGGAATAGGGGTTCTTAATGCTGCTAGGAAGACAATGGCGAGAATGTTAGGGAATACTGAAATTGCTTTTGAAAGTGCAAGGAGCCAGTTCTGGGTTGTAGATGCCAAGGTGAGCTTCTCCTCAGATGTTCCTTTCTGACTCAAAATTTTCTTTTAAGCTTCGGTCAAGGAATATAACATTTTTGTTGTTATATTCCTTCCTTAATTATATGATGTTCTTGTCTTTTTGTTATTGAATGTTAGCCATGTCCCATTCATAATTATCTTGAAGAAACTTAACTTTTTTTTTTTTATAATTATTTTCATGCTTTCATTATTATTCTTTTTTTGAGTAATAGTAGAAATGATAGAAAAGGGTAGCCAAGTGCACTAAGCTCCCGCTATTCGTAGTGTCTGGGGAAGGGTCGGACCATATTGGGTCTTATGTACCTTCAGCCTTACCATTTCTGCAAGAGGTTGTTTCCGCAGTTTGAACGCGTGACCTCTTGGTCACTTGGTGACAACTTTATCCGTTGCGTCAAGGTTCCCCTTCAATAGTAGAAATGATAGCGTTCATAAAATCTTCGTTGTTCTTAGCAAAGTGCATTCAAGTTATTTTTTTCCATATAAAAAAGCACATTGAACTTTTGAAAGATGTCTAACCATTGAAATGGATACAAAGTAGGGGTGAGCGTCGGTCGGTTCGGTCGGTTAGTATAAAAATACGGTTCGGTTTATCGGTTTTCGGTTTTATAATATTAATAACCAAATCAAACCAAAGTATTTACGGTTCGGTACGGTTTTTTCAAGGTTCGGTTCGGTTATTTCCGGTTTTGTTTTTCGGTTATTAACGGTGCAAGATTTTTATGTATCAATCATTCAATTGAGTCAATTGGTGCTCATTAATACAAGGCAGAGCCTAACTAACTGACCCGAAACACCAAATTCAAAAGGAATATCAATAGGTGTTTAAAGAATCAGATTACTTGCCTTGGAAAAGGACAAGAACCTTGAATTTAAGAACTAGCCAAGATGAGAAATGAATAAGAAAGACCATATCAAATACATGCTACAAACTTATCCGTATTTCTGGAATAAAAAGGTGTAAATGCAGCGGAATTTTTGTTATGTACAATTCATATAGTCAACTGAACTCTAAGTAATTTGTTATTCATTCCATGTGCCTTACCACAGACTTTGTAAGAATTTCATTCCATTCTTATTCATATAGTCAACTCTATCATTCCATTCCAACCACCAGATTACAGAAAGGACGAAGGCTGATCGCAAGAGCAGAGCAGTTAGGCTCTAGTACCCTCTGATTACAGGCTGCTAGGGACTGCCGTAAAACAATAACTAAAATAAGTCTGGAAAACTAATTGCTCAAGTCTGGAAAACTAATCTGTTACACAAAAAACAATAATATGCAAACCCAGCAAGAGAGAACCAAAATAAGTCTAGGAAAGATGACCAAAAATCGAAAATAACACCAAAACGAGTGGCGGAAGAGGAAGAAGGCGTCACAGCAGGCGCAACAACAGCAGGCGACGAGCGGCAGTCGGCACAGCAG
Organism: Nicotiana tomentosiformis; assembly: GCF_000390325.3. Taxonomy (NCBI): domain Eukaryota; kingdom Viridiplantae; phylum Streptophyta; class Magnoliopsida; order Solanales; family Solanaceae; genus Nicotiana; species Nicotiana tomentosiformis. Next base: position 39,820,143 of record NC_090823.1, read on the forward strand.
GCACAGCAGCAGCAGCCAGCAAGATGAGGAAGGAAGTCAGGACTCAAGAACCCTAATTAGAACTAAGACATTTTCTAATTTCTAAGGAAGTAGGACTAGGAAGTAACGTAAGTAGACTTGGGTAAATTGGGCTTCAGATTTGTGGACGGTATTGGGTAAATTGGGCTAAAAAGGAGGTGGCCAGGTAGGTGAGCCCATATGTTCAAAAGTGATAACCCACACCCAATAATTAATATCCTATATTTCTCAATTCTCATACCCAAAACTTCGGTTTTTCGGTTAACCGAAGAACCGAAACACCAAAATCGTTAACCGCACCGAATACCGAAATTTAATAATATATAAACCGTACACCGACCGAATAACCGATTAAATCGACACCAAAAAACCGAAATTTACGGTACGACCGATTTTTTCGGTTCGGCCGGTATTATGCCCACCCCTAATACAAAGTTAACATACCAATTAATTAGAACTATCTGAAACCCATCAAAAGAATTTATTTTAAAAAAAAAGATGTGCTAGCACAAGACCAAATGTGTTGTTCCACCTACCATACTTATTTAATCTTAAAAGAAAGTCAAACATCAAGGTTTAGAATGAAAAGCCAGCAGTTTTCATTCTTGTATTTCTTGGGTTATAGAAAAATTAAAGAGAGTATATAAGATTCTTCACGTGGTGGAGTAAACCTGATTCTGAAGTACACCTTAGAAGTCATTAGTGAGTTGCTCTAGATTTTAATGTGTATTGGATCTATTTGAAGTGTCTATATTTTAATATGTATGGTAGAAAGCAAAGACGATGAGGAGAAGAGAATGAATAAGGAGTGGTATAAGGCAGCCAAGAAGGAGGCGAAGTTAGCGGTTACAGTTGCGAAGACAAGAACTTGAGGTCAATGGTGGGAGAAGAAGCTGTACAGGCTAGCCAAGGTGAGAGAGGAAAGCCCGCGACCTGGATCAAGTGAAGTACATCAAAGGCGAGGAAGGCAAAGTATTGGTGGAAGAGGCACATATTAGACGAAGATGGTAGACATACTTCCATAAACTCTTGAACGAAGAGGGGGACATGAACATTGTGTTGGGTGATTTGGAGCACTCTGAGAGTCACCGAGATTTTAAGTGTTGTAGGTGTATAAAGGTTGAAGAGGTTAAGGGGGCTATACGTAAGATGAACAGGGGAAGAACAACCAGGCCAGACGAGATCTTGATGGATTTTTGGAAGAGCTCGGGCATGGCAGGCTTAGAGTGACTCACTGGACTGTTTAATGTCATTTTTAGGACATCTAAAATGCCCGAGGAATGGAGGTCGAGTACGATAATTTCGCTGTACAAGAACAAGGGTGATACCCAAAATTGCAACAACACACTATAAAAATTTGGGAGAGGGTGGTGAGATGAGGATGAGGAGAAGAGTGTCTATTTTCGAGAACTAGTTCGGCTTTATGTCGGGGCGATCGACTATCGAAGTCATTTATCTTATAAGGAGATTGGTGGTGTAGTATAGGATGAGGAAGATGGACTTGTATATAGTGTTCATTGATTTGGAGAAAGCATACGACAAAGTCCTAAGGAAAGTCATATGGAGGTGCTTGGAGGCTAGAGGTGCTTGGAGGCTAGTATACACTAGGGCGATTAAGGACATGTGTGATGGTGCTAAGACCCGGCCAAGGACAGTGGAAGGCGACTCGAGAGACTTCCTTGTCGTACAAGAACTAGGGTGATATCCAAAATTGCAACAACTGTAGGGGTATCAAGCTGTTAAGCCACACTATGAAAATTTGGGAGAGGATGGTGGAGATGAGGGTAAGGAGGAGAGTGTATTTTTGAGAACCAGTTCGGCTTTATGCCGGGGCGATTGACTACTGAAGCCATTCATCTTATAAGTAGATTGGTGGAGCAGTATAAGGTGAGGAAGTGGGACTTGCATATGATGTTCATTGATCTGGAGAAAGCGTTCGACAAAGTCCCAAGGGAAGTCCTATGGAGGTGCTTGGAGGCTAGAGGTGTTCCTGTAGTGTACACTAGGGAGATTAAGGACATGTATGATGGTGCTAAGACCCGGTAAGGACAGTGGGAGGAGACTCGGGACACTTACCAGTCGTGATGGGGTTGCAATAGGATCAACTCTTAGCCCGTTCTTATTCTCCTTGGCGATAGATGTATTGACGCGACACATTCAGGGGAAGGCGTCTTGGTGCATTATTTGCAGATGATATAGTGCTGATTAACAATATGCGAGGCGGAGTTAATGCTAGGCTGGAGGTCTAGAGACAGACCCTGGAGTCCAAAGGCTTCAAGTTGAGCAGGACCAAAGCCGAATACATGGAGTGCAAGTTCAGTGACATAACTCAGGAAGCTGAAGTGGAAGTGAGGCCTGATGACAAGTCATCCCCAAGAGAGGAAGTTTCAAGTAACTGGGGTCAGTAATCCAAGGTAATGAGGAGATTGATGATGATGTCATACACCGTATTGAAGCGGGGTGCATGAAATGGAGGCTTGCATCCGGTGTCTTGTGTGATAAGAGTGTGCCTCCAAGATTTAAAGGTAAGTTCTACAGAGTGGTGGTTAGACCAATTATATTGTATGGGACGGAGTATGGTCAGTCAACAACTCTCTTGTCCGAAAAATGAAAACAACAGAAATGAGGATGCTGAGATGGATGTGTAAGCATACTAGGAGGAATAGGGCCAGGAACAAAGATATTCGGGAAAAGGTAGGGTTGGCCCCCGTGGAGGATAAGATGCGGGAAATGAGGCTGAGATGGTTCGGACATGTGAAAAGGAGATTCACTAACGCGCAGTGAGGAGGTGTGAGATGTTGAATATAGTGGGTCTAAGGAGAGGTAGAGGAAGGCCGAAGAAGTATTAGGAAGAGGTGATTAGGCAGAACATGACACATCTTCAGCTTACTGAGGACATAACCCTTGCTACGAAGTTGTGGAGGTCGAGAATTAGGGTAGAAGGTTAGTAGATAGCAGAGCTTATTTCCGGTCCTTATCGGTGGTTTTAGTATTACTCTTATTTTATCTTATTCTTGGATGTCTATCACTATCTGTTGTTACTTCTGCATCGGTTTTGTTACTATCTCGCTGTTGTTACTGCTTTTTTCATGATATTTCATTACTATATTTCTTTTGCTTTAATGCTGCGACTATGCTGGACTGAGCCGAGGGTCTATCGAGAACAACTTCTCTATCTGCATAAGGTAGGGGTAAGGTTTGCGTACACACTACCCCAGACCCCACTTGTAGGATTACACTGTGTTTTTTTTGGTTGTTGTTCAAGTGTCTACATTTACTACCTGTTTAGAGATAGTGTAGGGAATAGAAGGAAAAAACAGTATACTTGATCATGAAAACTCTAAGTTGTTGCAAATATCATGAAAATGAAATTAGATGGTTCTAAAGGCTGCAACAGGGACAGCTTTTTAGGACCTCGTTTATTCTTCATACTCCTCGTCCCTGAACATAGGTAGAAGTGAAAAAATTGATGTATGGAACATCAAACAAGCTGAGAAGTGTGGGCTACGAGCGCTATTTTTGGTGTCGACCTCCATCATGATGCATAGCCGAGCTTCTCCAAATCCTTTTATGTGCTTCCAGAGAAAAAATGAAAATACATTTTGAAACAACAGTAACAAATGGGTTACTTCAGAATCAATCAGGAAAGGTCAATTATACAAGCAACAATAGTACTGGAGTTTCAAAGTAAAACTAAAATAACATTATTCTTATACCTAAAATTTTATGTTTTTGAAGTATTTGTGTCTTGTCTCAGATCTACCATTTATGTCCTAAAGTCCCAATAACCTGAAGTACAACAACAACAACAAGCCCAGTATTTTCCCACAAGTGGGGTCTGGGGAGGGTAAGATGTACGCAGCCTTACCCCTACCCTAGAAGGACAGAGTACCTTGCCATAAGCTTTTTCTAGGTCAATGAATACCATATGCAAGTCCTTCTTCATCTCCCTACTTAAAATTGTATCTTGCCATTTGACCCGAAATTTAAGATGGTTTTGATTGTCTTTGATAGTGAACCCGAAAATCATGGAGAAAGGATGAGCAATGGTCATTAAGCCGTTTCCTAGTGTCCCACCAAATTCCAGGGCAATCGGAGTCCGTCAACAAAATTTTGGACCTAGAGTATGGGTAGCATGTGTATGAAGTTTATTTCAAGTTGTTATGTTAAACCTTAGTCAACTCTTCCAACTTAAAGCTTCTCAATTGAGAATCATTCTTCCAAAACGATCCCGAAGACCCGATCCTCTCGAACATCGAAATCAACCTTATCCGCAAGTCATAATGCACCATATGAAGTTACTCAAAGCCTCAAACTGCTGAACGAAAATGATAAAGCTCAAAACGACCAGTCAGGTCGTTACAAGTATTGTCACACAACAATGGAGTTGCACCTTCTATTGAAGGAACCACACCAAGTTCAGTTAAGAACTTTTTCATCCATACAACCTAAGTTGCTCCGACACGGCAGTTTAAGTACCGTACCCGTGTCGACACGACAATAGTATGGGTGTGGGTATGGGATCCGTACCGGATTTGGTCAAACAATTTTGGGTGCTTTGACCGCGATGGGCGGAAAAATTCGAGACGGGATACAATTTAATTCCCGAAATCAGAACCAAAACTAGGGCGAATTTGAAGAAAATAGCATACCTTATCCAGGAAATCAATTCTTTACTTATCTACAGCTTGAGAATAAAAAAGAAATCTACACTTTACAAGCTATACATAAGTATTTTACCAAATTCCTCATAATTTAGATATATTTTTATTTTTATTTTATTTTTGAATTATTTTTAGCCGTATCCCCGCACCCGTATCCGTACTAGGATCCATATCCCGGAATCTTATAGTTTACATCTCGAAGGATCCGACCTCTAGATCTGCACCCGTGTCGGACACCCGCACCCGTGTCCGAGTAACTTAGCATACAACTACTTTAACAGCTTCACCAGAAGCTATATATATACTGCTTATACAAATAATTATGTTTTTTCAATAATATGAATAAAATTTTGCTTATTTGGTCATAGTTACTTTTCTGTGCATTATGTATACACTATATATATAAATTTTTTTTTTGATGGGTAAATAATATATTATATAATTATTTGCACTAAGCCAGTCAACAGGCATAATTACAGGTTGTGCAAATCAGCAATTGCGTCTAAAATATCATCTACATCAGGTGCAAAAGCCAGTTTGCACCAAAAAGCGATCAACAAAATGCAATTAAGCTTAAGGCACTGTAAATTTCTTCTTTTGCCTTAAAAAATTCTCCTGTTTCTTTCAAGCCAGACAGACCACCAGATAACTTGAGGAACAGTGTTCCAGGTCTTTTGAGCTTCCTTGCATAGACCCTCCCTGGTCCAGCATTTCAGCATTTCTGAAATGGAGTTAGGCATGGTCCAAGACATACCAAATATTGAAAAGAACATGTTCCATAACTGGTTTGTAACCTTGCAATGCAAAAAAAGATGGGTAACATCTTCAGATTGTTCTTCACATAAAGGGCATCTGCTTTACAGCTTGAAACCCCTCTTCTGGAGATTGTTTTCTGTAAGGCATGCCTCCTTAGCCACAATCCAAGAGAAGCAAGAAACCTTTAAAGGTGCCATGTTGTACCATATTTTTTTCCAAGGCCATAACTCACTGTTGCTACAACCCAATATATTGTAACAGCCTTTAACTGAAAAAATGCCCTTGGAGTGACCCTTCCAATTGATAGAGTCCATTTTGTAGTGGTCCAAAACAGTGTTGCTTAGCAATTGTAGCAAGAGGCCTACCCTCTCCATTTCCCAATCATTAATATTCCAAGTCTCAAATTCCAGCCTTGCGATGTACAGAAATCTGCAATTGCCCCAATTGTGACGCAAGGATAGATTATAAAAATCTGAAAATTGGTCTTTTAGTGGCGTATGACCCAACCATGCATCTTCCCAAAACCTGATTTTTCTTCCATTGCCAAGAATAAAACCCATGTTTGACTCAAACTTGTTCCAATGCCCTCTAATATGTTTCCATAAACCGGTGCCATGAGGCACTCTAGACTCTTTGGTGCGCCATGGATTGTCCAACGAAAACTTTTCCACAAAAGTTCTCCTCCAAAATGCATTTTCCTCCATGTTGAATCTCCAATGCCACTTCATCAGAAGACTTTCATTATGATTCTTAAGGTTTTTAATTCCCAGACCCCCCTTCCTTTTGTCTTTGATGACTGTTTTCCAATTTACAAGGCAAATAGGCTTTGATAGTTTATTGCCATTCCAAAGAAAATCTCTCCTTAATTTGTCCATGCGTTTCAACACTGAAGAAGGAGCCGGAAATAGAGACATGGTGTAAGTGGGTAGTGCGTCAAGCACGCTGTTGATTAGAGTTATTCTACCACCCAGGGAGAGATATCGTCTCTTCCAATTCTCCAACCTTTTTTCCATCTTCTCAAGGACCTCATTCCAAATTGACACTGATTTCCTATATATATATAAATTTTTTCTTCATTATACACCTTTCTTTACTAAATCGTGCGTTTTAATTACACTATGCGTTTGCCCTAACATACTTTGGTACTTCAGTGCGTCTTTTGCTTTTGTCAGCATTGTCATGCACATGTTATTGTAAAACTCTAGTATTATATGTTCTCAGTTCACTGTTGCTTAATTTTTTGATATAATAGTCTCGTCCATAGTGGTTTTGCTAAAAGGTTCATGCTTAAGTCTTGAAGGCAGGTGGGACATAGGTTCGGCACTTTGCGTAACTCAGGCAGCGCTTCAGTCCAGGCAACAAAACGTCAGGCTACTTAAGATGCACCTTATCACCCATGGACTCTATCTTGAAAGGGAATTTATTAAACGATAAATATAATCGACAAAGTGATATATTATGTTAATGAATGAATGAACGAATTTTTACTGATTAGAAATAGAAATTATAAATCTACAATAAGCAAACTAGTCACTTGACCTACATTATTAACTTAAGATTCCATTTTTTTGTCTGAATCAGAAGTCTAATGGTTTGAACTAGATTACATCATAATTTTACTTAATATATTTCACGTAATTGTACTTTTGAAAACTAGATTACATAATTTTTACTTCATATATTTTCAATTCAAAGATCCGTAGAATTGTTGCTTGTATTTACTGTTTTTTCTCGCATTGTGTATAGACTCTTGTGGTCCGGCCCTTCCCCGGATCCCACACATAGCGGGAGCTTAGTGCACCGGGTTGCCCTTTTTTTGTAGTCATTTACATCCTCTTTCACTAAAGCTGGTGCTTGAATTACTCTTTGCACTTAAACTATAGCAAATATTTGGGCTTTTTTATGCTCACCTTTGACAATGCTGATCCTGACTCAAAGCACACAGATATACAGTGAGAGCACAAGCCCTATGTACAAGTAAAAATCCAGTGGTGGTTTGAGTTTATTGCATAGAAAGATGGGAAAGAAAGTACGGATATAGCAAAAGAAGTGGAATATCAGGCAGAAATTTGACACATAGGGAGTAATTATAGCGTTATACCACATATTAAGTACCAGTCTCTTTTGGCAATAATTATATGGGGCAAAGCAACAAGCAAGGTCCTGAAAAGTGCTGAGGTGCTTCCTGCCTGTGAGCAGTTCATGATTCAGACTTCTGTTGTGCCTTTAATGCTTTTGATGCGGTTCTTTACCTTTCTGTGCTTAGATCCTCAAAAGTAGTCTGATCGAATGCCTACAGTACGTCGATCTATGGTGAATGTTAGTTTGAACTTCTTTTTGCATTTCTATAAATATTTTCTTTGTGGACAAGAGGGGGTTGCTCTAGTGGTGAGCACCCTCCACTTCCAACCAAGAAGTTGTGAGTTCAAGTCACCCCAAGAACAAGGTGGGGAGCTCTTGGAGGGAGGGAGCCTAGGGTCTATCGGAAACAGCTTCTCTACCCCAAGGTAGGGGTAAGGTCTGCGTACACACTACCCTCCCCACACCCCACTAGTGGGATTATACTGGGTTGTTGTTGTTGTTGTATCTTCTTTGTGGATATGAAATGTTTTAGGTGGATGTAACTATGACGTTATTATTGATGGTTGTTTTTAAATGTATTTAGGGTTTAATTACTGAGGCACGTGATAATATTGATCCTGATGCTCGCCCATTTGCTAGAAAGATCAAAGAGACTGAACGCCAACGACTGAGAGAAGGTGCAACTCTTGCGGAAGTGGTAATTAGCCTTTATCCTTTCATGAGCGAAAACTGACTTTCATTTTTTTAAGCTAGCGTTTGGTCATAGATTCCCAAATTTTTTCTGAAAAATCTGATTTGGGTGAAGTTTGGTTTGAAGATGAAAATGTGTTTGTACATCAGCTTTCAAAACATATTTCCCAAATTTATTTTGGAAAAACATGAAACATGACTTATACCCACAAGTTCTAAAAACTATCACAAATACCCAACAATACCATTATCAATAACATTCATTATATTATCGCAAACCATAGTCTTGAACATAAATAAATTTGATACAAAATTATCATTTTTATAATGAACTACATGATACACTATCAGGTGACCGAGAAGACTAAGCAACATTGTTACAAAATAATAAATGGTGGACTCTTTTATAAAATACAAAAGTTTGGGGCAATTTTTAAAAAATGTAATAGTGATATTTTGGCCCAAAACCAGCTATTGAGTTTGTTTTGGGATTTGGGATTTTGCCAAAATGTAGGCAAAATCTACGGGCAAACATGTGTTTGCCAAATAAAACCCAAATTTATTTTGGCAAAATCTATGGCCAAACGGGTCCTAAGACTCGGGGTTTTTTATGGACCGTCTTGTCTTAATACCAACTCGGAATTTTCTTATTTTTCAACTGTTTACTTTGAGTATAGTTAAGTATATCTAGTTAAAAAGGAAAATTTACATGATGACTGTTTCATTTATCAGATAAACATTTGACATCTCAAGGAAATGTAGATGGAGGCAAAACAAGATATCACAGTTGTGTTCAAACTAAACTAATTATGTTGGTTGAAGGATAGAAGCTAATTGGACAGATGAGTGAAATAATATGGTGATGGCTAAACTCTGACACGACCTAAGTCAAGATAAACTAGAACTTTAAATTTAAAATTTACTTGAACGATGGTGCTGAGAACATGGATTTCAATGCAATAAGATTAAGATCTTCCATAAGCTAAAAGTGGAAAATCCTTCTATTACAGTAACTGTAGGTAATCATGAAGTGTAGGTACTCATGAGGCTTTGACTTTGAATAACTATTGCTAATCAGCTGACTTGTGAACTCGTATAGCTTGTCTTTTTAGTCGTGAGGATACATGACGGAGTTGAAGAGTGAAAAAGTTAGGTACCCGAAGGAGGGAGTAGAGATAGAAGCTTATATACCAAGAAATGCATTAATTCATGAGTGAAACATCTCTTATGTTTGTCGCTGTGTACTATTAGTATGACTCCAATCTTACTATGTATTGGTTCAGGTACACCAAGTGAAGCCGGATGTACTTCTTGGTTTGTCTGCTGTTGGAGGCTTGTTTTCAAAAGAGGTATAAAATGAAGAAATTGATAATTTGGCATTTATTTTAGCTACATAAATATATGCACTTGTTCCTTTTTATTTCGTTGCCGCAACGAGAAGAAAAAACCTTAATTTATATATTTTCATGGAGATTTGCTTTGCTGTTATCTCGCTTGTACATGATAATTTCTTGCAGCGCTTGATGCTAGAATGACAGATGGTTCGCACAATGTTCTTTGAAGATATAGTTGTGAAATTTAGGGGGAAAATCACACAGATTTCTTTGAATAACGAGTTTTTAAGTAAAAACTACTGGCTACAACTCATTGCAAATGAATTGAGGTGTCCGCTTCTTTCATATGAAATTGGAATTTAGAAATTGCAAATTTTCTAGCTTGTAGGATGGGTTTTACTAGTCAAAATTTAAATTTGACAATCTAAATTTGAATGCTTAATTTTTATTCTAATGTCCAATAATTATGGAAAAATTATTCAAAAGACAACAAGATAAAGTCATGCTAAATAAATATGTTGATTTTGTTTTTAATTATACACGTTTTACATGAGAAGGTTTGCTTTTAAATATACTTTAAATTGCATCTCCAGATTCCAAAATGGATCTAGTTTTTGGTTTAACTTGATCAGGCAAATTTGCTGGATTCCAGATCTCAGCAATTTATGTGAAAAATTAACATATTGAGTGGGTTTATATTAATTTAATAAATTTGATGTCTAACCTCTTAGTTCATTGTTTTAAAGTGTTTATTGTTATCAAACACTCCCTGTGATTCTGAGGAATAAAGGGGGGATGGCTTGACCATAATTTCCCAAGAAAGAGATTGAATCTCACCAATTGGAAGGAAATGGAGGGATTTGATCCATTTTTATTCATTTTCTTGGTATGAAAATATCTCTGCCATAAAAGGGAGAGCTCCTAATTCTTATTCTGCAAATCAGAGTGATGTCATTCCCTATCCATTGGAGATAGTATTTTAGTAAAGATGAGAGGCTCTCTGTTTCTTGGATGACCTTTCGAAACTCGAAAAAAGAGAAACTTTCTTGTATTGTCATAAAATAAAATGTGAAACCACAATGCTATTTCCTACTAAGAAATATGTCATTTGTGTAATTGTCAATCAACATTGAGGCATGGTGATTGGATTTTCATGTCTGCTTCTATAAAGTTCATTGTAGCAGACTTGTGTCTGCAGGCTAACATATAAAGAACGGGCCAAGACTGGGTTTAAGGATTCTCATTTTCCATTTTGGAATAATAACTTAATATTAGCTGATTTAAAAGTTGAACATGGAAATGTTTTTGCTTTAGTTGGAGCACATGTTTTCCTCCCAAATCTTTCTTAGCATTATGGCCACTTAAAGGTGTGAGAACTGGAAACACATCCTTCTCCCTCTTTTTGTGAGCATTAAAGTTGGCTTTTTTGGATTGGCATTTGTACGCTGGAGAATGGAGAGCTGCTTTAAATGTGACTTGTAAAGGAGAAAGGGGAAAAGAGAATATGAGAGCCCTTTAACTTTGAATAGTGGCTTTTCTGAGACAACCACGTAACAATACCGTGTGCAGGTTCTTTAAGGTGTTCTGTTTATCTTTTTTTTTTTCTGGTTTACTTTCGATTTCTGTATGGCTACTCTATACCAGCTTTGTTTGTTCTTTACTTTCTCTTGCTCAGGTTTCGGGTTTTAATTATACCTTCGCTTAAGATTTATAAAAAGCATGTGTACTTCTCACAAAGTGAAGTGCTTTGGTTGTGAGAAGTGCTTTGGTGCATTACTTTATGTTGGTAAAGTAAAGTTATTTTTCAGTATCAATTATGTGGGTGACTGAGCAAAATTGTGTGAATGAGATGCATCCTGGGCTATTATTATTGAGCAGCCCGGGCTATTATTTGGTTTCATTCCATGTCCCTCTTCCTTACCTGTTTTTTTCTTGTGGTTATAATGGTGATTTCGCATGACAGATTTATCAGCTGTCTTTGTAGGCTTTAATTTCTATTTTGGCACTGCTGGAAGATTTGTGTTAGAAATTTTGGAAATTTCAGGTATTGGAAGCCCTTAGACATTCAACTTCAACTCGGCCTGCAATTTTTCCAATGTCAAACCCAACAAGAAATGGTATATACTAATTGAAAACTTGCAAGATTTTGAGGTTGATGGCATTCTCATTCACAACTTTCTTCTTTAATAGCTGAATGCACCCCTGAGGAAGCATTTTCTATTGTTGGTGACAACATTATTTTTGCAAGTGGAAGTCCATTCAAGGATGTGGATCTTGGTATGTCTAGTAACTTATGTATTCTAACACCTGCTATCATTCTTTTGGTGTTTTCATACATTTCTCCTTTTGGTTTTTTAACATTTGGAATACTGGTTTACATGTATGTAAGATTTTTATACATAGATAGCAATAAAAAAGTAGTAAATTTATGTAATCTGTAATACTCCCTTCATCCCAATATTCCTGATAAAAATTACTTCTTTTGTCGCATTTTATGTGATTGGTTTTGACTGGGCAGGTAGTTTAAAAAACAAAGACTTTTGATGTACAAGTTAAATATACGCAGAATACCAAAATTGCTCTTACTACCAACAATTAAATGAGATGTGGGAAGAGTTCCACATAACCTTTCTTTCTCTCTCCTAATAAAAAAGTCCGTTTTTTCATCAAGTGGGTTTCCAACTAGTCATATCACTGAGGATAAAAAAGTGGTGTTACCTTAAAATAGTTTTCAAGTATAGAAATGTGTCAATCTTTTGGGGAAACACACTAATAAGGAACCAGAATCAGATAAAATGGGATGCAGCAGTTTTTAGGTATAATACAAAAATTCATGCTACTCTATTTTATTTTTTGATTTTCCGCCCGGTCTCCGGTACCCGCATTGGGGCATGGCTAAATCTGGATACGCGTATGGAAGTCCCACATTGAAGGGTAAAGCGTTCCCTAACAAAGGCGACTCCATACCCAGGGCTCGGACCCGAGACCTCTGGTTAAGGATGAAGGAGCACTTACCACTCCATCACAACTGTTGTTGGTCATGCTACTCTTTTATTCTTCATGCATATAATTACATGACAACTTCTATTTATTTGTGTGAGATATTTCAAATTTGATTCGATATATCATTCACTAATTAATAAAACCAACATTTTAAAGTACTTTTAAGTGCATATGATCTTAATGTATATAGGGTTGTTTGAAGTCTAAGCATGCTTTTATGCAAGACTAAATTGGAAAATAACCAAGTTTTGTTTATACACGTCGAAGAACATTGTTGTCGAACATCTTAAGACAGATACTATCCTAACTTTCTTTAGAATTTCTCTGTGTTTCTTTTCTCTCTCTCTCTGTCTCTGTTTCGTCCTTCTCTGTACCTAATTAAATACTTAACAAGAGAAGCTTTTAGGATAAGGTAAATGTTGCAGTCCGACTTTCTGATATTTATTTTTCTGCAGTACTTCAATAAAAGAATTACATCTTTGTGTAACATTATAGCATTTCTTCTTGCTTTTGACAAGAGAAAAATGCTAATAGGATATTCATCAAGCATGTTTAGCAAATATACTTGGGGGAAAAATATATTGTAAAGAAAAGTTTAAAAAATTCAATTTTTTTATCGGTAAAAGTTTGGAAAATTTTGATTTTAGTATAGGTAAAGCCATACAAGATAAATTGATATCAGATGATAATATACAGATCTTGTCCTTGGAGTAACAATTTTTATCTGCATGGAATTTTGCAGGAAATGGTCATGTTGGACACTGCAACCAAGCAAACAACATGTTCCTTTTTCCTGGGTTAGACTCCAAATGTCCAAAGATGAAGCTAGCTAGTTTAAGCTTTTCCATATTCTCTTTTCTGTTGTTTTTCTTTTCCTCCTAACAATGTTTTTCGTACATGCTTCAGAATAGGACTTGGTACTCTCCTGTCGGGATCTAGAATTGTTTCAGATGGCATGTTGCAGGCTGCAGCTGAGTGGTACTTAACTCTTTCGATGCTTTAGTAAAGTTTCCGAGTCTACCGATCTATTAGCACATGAGTATGTACTTCTGTTTTCTAACTAAGACGTGGATATTGCAGCTTGGCTGCATATATGACAGAGGAGGACGTCCTCAAGGGGGTTATATACCCTTCGATATCCAGGTATATTCTTTAGAAGTATTTGGGAGCTTCATTTACAGGGGGACAACTCACCGGAAAAAAACTACTAGGTGGCAACTTTAGGAACACAAAGCAACATTATGAGACTAGTAGAGAAGTTTTATCTATTTTGCTGCCACCTAAAAATAGATAAGGAATGTTAGTCTTCTCAGTTTGCTCAGGAGTTGCATTCCAGACATGAGATACAAAATTTTTATTTCAGAAAAATGCTTATGAATTTCTTTAGTTGGAGACTGATAAGAAACTTGTCTCAAGTTGGCACCAGTTCTCAAGATCTGCTAAATTCCCAGTAAAACCCTCTTGGATGTCAATTAAAGACGGTCTTACAAAACTCTAGACTTCCTCAACCTTCTAGATATAGTTCTCCATCTCTTGAGAATCATTTTACATTTTGAAATGCATCACTAAGATGTCATTGCTCTATATGCTTCAGATTTACATTGTTGCTAAACTTAGTGAATGAACTATTTTCATCACAGGATACGTGATATAACAAAGGAGGTAGCTGCAGCTGTGGTAAAGGAAGCTATAGAAGAGGATCTAGCAGAAGGATACCGTGAAATGGACAGTCGAGAGTTACGGAAACTTGATGAGGTATTTTTACTTTATGAACCAGTTATCTTTGGAGATATATAGGAGCTTCCCGAACCGTGTGTTTGCACCTGGGACTTGTTTTGACTATGTATAATTACCCCAGTTATGAATGAACTAACCAATAATATATAGTATGAAGTACATGCTATTTACGCAAGGTAATCGCCAACCCAAATTATGAACCCAAATTATGAATGAACCACTGGAAGGGAATCGCCAACCCAAATTATGAACCACTGGAAGCATGTTAAATTGCAACGGTTTCATAATAAGATGGAATTAAGACAGTATATGAATTGCAAAGTTAGCTCTGATGAGAATGAAGGCATAAGAAGAATGAATGAAAATGAGATTTAGACGATACTGTGGTGCATAAATGCACATAATTTAGATATCTCAGCTCATTCCCATGGTAGATTGGAAATGATAGCTGAAGATTTAACATGCATAATAGATTGATACACGAAATGGAAGAATGCTACGAGATTTCTATGTGATGAAAAATACCTAACATGGTGAAAGACAAATTCTATAGCATGATTATGAGTCTAACAAAGTTAAATGCGAGGCATTCTTGGGTCTCTAAGATCCGATGTACCTGCAAGATAAATTTCGTAAAAATTCGGATATAAGATGGATGTAGGGTTCACAAGATTGGACAAGATTACAATAATTTCCAGGTCCTCTCCTTGTTCCCCCTTTTCTCTTGGGATAGTGCCTTTGGGCTTTGCCTGCCCTTTGTAATAACAAAATACCAGCTTGGTCCGGGAAAGCGCTGGCAACAACATAAAGGAAGAGATTCATGTACCTGGTGTGTCCACCCCGAGTTGAGTGTGATAGTTGCATGCAGTAATATATTTTGAAACTTGGATTCCTTAGTTGGTGGTAGCTTCTATTCAACATGTTATTGAATTACATCTAAGGAGAATCTACCACCAATGTATGCGGTGGGATGGATGAGATCCCTTCGCCTTTAACGAGAAAGGTCTCGGTTTCGAGCTATGGGAATGGAAAAATTCTAAGGAGTGCTTCCCCCTTAAATAGGTCCTATGCGGCACGAATCTGAATTTGTTGGTATAGTTCTTTCTGGATACCAAATGGTTTTTTAAAAAAAATAAAAAAAAAGAAACTAAGGAGAACCTAAAACTTTTTTGACCGTCTGAGAAATTTGTGTAGTTGTGTGATAATTGCCTACAGTAATATATTTTAAAAAAACAAGGGTTTTGTAATTGGTGGTAGCTTCTATTCAGAACATTAATGAACTGCAACTAAGGAGAACCTAAACCTATTTTGATTGTTCGAGAAGCTTGTTCAGTTAGCCGTGATAACTGCCTACATTAATATAATTTAAAAACTTGAGTTCTTTAATTGGTGGAACTATTGCAGGCACAAATATCTGAGTTCGTGGAGAAAAATATGTGGAGTCCGGATTATCCAACATTGGTTTACAAGAAAGATTGATCATCCTCGCTGCTAGCACCTTTTCATCTCTCTCGCAGCATAAGCACGGGGTGCGATGGATCTGACAGAATCATGGACATTTTTGCACACGATGGCTCTTCAACATTTGACAGGCTGAGGACTTCTTGAATATTGGGTAGTCCATACGTTGGTTGTCTGTAAAAGTGAATAAATGCCCTTCTCTTCCTTGCATGATTTTGAGCATCTTGTTGTACAAATGTACTATAAATAGCCCTCTTATGTAGGGGGTGTGTACAAGTGGTTGAAGTTGTGATAGTTCTGTATACTCTTTCTGCATTGTATAATAAAGGATAACCAGCATTCAGAGTTTTAAGTGTTTATTTTTTACTCTCAGCCGGTTAATGAATTACTCCACTCTGAAATTTATTGAGTATAGCACTTATTTGTTTATTTTCTGAGATTCATAATTCTGAAACTTAGGTCGGTGTAAATATTTAATTTATCGACGGTGTGGTCGTGAAAATTACTTATTATGGTAAATGTAAATCCTGCAGCCTGGCTGTCGATAATATCCAAATTCTAGAATGAACTTTCCAACGGAATAGAAAAGACAACCTTATGCACGAAGCATCTCGCATTCACGTAGTGTTTAGGTAAGATTTGCACCCCAAGAGTGTAATGTTGACAGCTTAACCTGACACAAACATCAGTGGCTGATTTGATTGCTTCAATTCATAACATATAGGTCAGATGGAGATAACTTAACTATTGCTTCAAAGTTCCTCTTCAACTTTCTAGTGAAAATTAATTATGTTGAAATTTTAATATTTCTGGCAGCTTAAAAATGATTTGAAAGTTTTACTGTTAGAAATGTGGTCTCTTTTCAGTCTAAATGGTGGTTAAGCTATAAAAAATCTGGTATTCTTGCTGCTAAATCGTGCTATATTTGGAGTACACAATCGAACACTAACCTAAACATACATGCAAACAATAGTAAAAATGATACTATTATTTCTTCGTGTATCCCTCTGACAAGATCCAGAGCTAAGCTCACAACCACTGCCCAATCCTCCAATGATTAGCACACTTTTTTGGAACACTAGAGGCATTAAAAATGCCTGTGATAGACTAAAATACCTCAAAACCAATAACAATCTCACCTTTATTGCTATACTAGAACTCTTTGTGGACAAAGATAAGATTCAGAAATACAAAAGAATGCTTGGTTCTGCTCAATCACTAGTGGGCTACCAAATACTCCAACTCCTCAGTGATTCATCTACCTAGAGTAAACTCTGACCATGCCCCTCTATGGCTGAAACCTGAAAGTAACCTCTGGTAGTATGCCTACAATGAGATATTTTAGATTTCTTAACTTTGGACTGATCGAGAAGGCTTTAAGGATGTAGTTAGAGATGCTTGGAACATAGAAGTCGAGGGTAACCCTTTCTGGAGATTTCATCAAAAATTAAAGAACAAGTGTCACGCCCCTAACTCGGGGAGCGCGACCGACGCTCAACCGAGTGCACCCGGCCAAGCAAGCCTGCTAGATACTTTCTACCCCAAACTCACTCATGGAAAAAGAAGTGACATATATTCATTAATTAGACAATAGGAAGATCATGAATACAATTCTAAATCATTTCATTAGTTACTTCACTTTTAAGTCTCAAAATACACATATTCTTATAGTTTGAGTGGAACAAGTGATCAAAACACAGCATAACTTGTTTGACTTTTCTAGCACCCATGTACAACCCACATAGTGTCTACGGAGCCTCTAAAAGATACAAAGAGTATTTTGATAGTGCCGACAACAAGGCCCGGCTATACCTCGAAACGTGATAATAATATGAACAAAAGATACAAGGATGAAGTGGGCTCAGCAAGTCTGCTGAGAGGAGGATGTACCACTATCGCTGATCAACACTGCCTGCTATGGAACCACCTGCATCCATTTAAATATGCAGCGCCCCCGGCAAAAGGGACGTTAGTACTGTCGAATAGTACAAGTATGTAAAACTAAACACCATCTCATTAGAGTGAATAATAATACAAGGGGGAATAATCAAGAATTCAATAAGAGCTTCAAATAATACTAAAACATCAAGGTAAGGATCACATAAGTTTTCAAGTCAATTTTCATGTTATCAGGTTGGGTGATATTTAGTGACGATATACCATAATTCACAATACTACCGTATTCTTACACGGAGTCCGATCACGATCCGATCGGCTAGGTCGTCTCATTTGAGACATCAACAATAACCATAATTTCATTATAATTTCCAGCACAATTACCACCATATGTGGGGCATGGCGTCCGATCACGGCCCGATCGGCTAGGCCGTCTCACTCTAGGCATTACCTTTTTCAATCAATCATCTCACTTCATACCTCTTTTACCTCTTTTCAATTCATTGGCACAGGTGGCCACAGTTATAAAGTCATTCTTGGCACTTGGCCATATTTCATAATTTTAGTTCCCCTTTCCACATTCAAACATCATTATCATCTTCAACAACAATAAGGCTTTCCATTCAAGATATTAAATACACATATGAGCAATTAGGGAATCTTAGGCACATAGAGGCTTTTCATACAATTTGGCATAACATCCTTTATTCGATCTTGACTTGAAGTCTTAACATTGTTAACACATATTCTATAATTTGAACACATCCTTAAATGATAAGATGGCACGATGAAGCATTTAGAATACATATTGAACATATATCCTTCAACAGAAGATTACTCGGGATAACCGATTTCATAATGATCAACTAGGGTCTTACATAACTTACACCAATCACACGAAGACCGTGAAACTCAATTCTAAGAAGAAGGGGTTTAGCCAACATACCTCAATTGAGCTTCCTTTAAACTCTAAAATATTTTGGAATTCTTAGCAACTTCAATCTATTTTAGAAATATAACAAATTGAACCAAAATTAGGAAGATTATCATGATTCTAGCTCATTTGAGCATATTATCAAGCACTAGGTGTACACTAAGGTTTTTAAGGACCTTTTACAAAATATTCCATCATCCCTCAACCCATTCTCTACCATTTTTAGCTCACAACCTTCCTACATTATTTGATAACACATGCATGCAAGATAACAACTCCCATGCCCAAATATTATCTTACTAATTACCCAATTCTAGATAAAACTTTAAATTGAGGGTTAGGATGTAGAATCTTACCTTTAGGATGAAGACCTTGTGGGTTATCCTTGTTAATCTTCCAAGATTGGAGCAAGGATTGAAGAAAATTAGCCTAGGGTTTCCTCTCTCTCTCTCTCTCTCTCTCTCTCTCTCTCTCTCTCTCTCTCTCTCTCTCTCTCTCTCTCTCTCTCTCTCTCTCTCTCTCTCTAAAACACTCTCCCTTCTCTCTAAAACATCAGGAGTTTTGCTCAAAAATGATCCTTTGCGTGTGTTTAACGAAGTAGGGTCGGGTTATAAAAACCTAAAAATAAAGCTCGGAAATAGGGTATACGGCCGCATATGCGATCGTAGAATGGATATGCGGTCCGCATAATTTAGTGCCAAAAACTGAAAAAAATTTGCCTGGGTCTACGGTAGTTATGCGGCCCGCAGACCTGTTCTGCGGTCACATAATGCGCTGCAAAACCTTCCTCCGCAAAAATTCTAAGGCTGATTGTGCGACAAAAGTGCGGCCTGCGAAATGGTTGTGCGGTCGCATAACTGGCCGCGAAATTGACATAAAAAATGGCCCAAATAGCTGCTTCACTCTGCGGCCATTCTGCGGCCCGCAGAGTGATTATGCGGCCGCATAATGGGCCGCAGAAATGCCTATTTATGCAAAATATTTTTCTTCAACTCCCCAGCGCACTATTCAATCCAAAAAGTCCAAACCCCAGTTTTTAGGAAAACTCCGAAGAATTTTTACTATTATTAACTTCTACTCCTACCCCAGCATCACGGAACCCCGGTTTTTAGGAAATATTTTACGGGGCCTTACATCCTCCCCAACTTAAGATCATTCGTCCTCGAATGAGGATCAAGGCTCACTATTATTATCCTATGCAACTCAGTTTTCATACCACACACCAGCAACCCCAAATTTGACCAACTCCCTGAATTTCCAAAAATTTCGCCAGAGTTTCCCCTGTAACTAGGCCTATCCACTTGCCAGAGAGCCTCAGAAACACATCCTTAAAACATATATAATCCAATGACGTAACATAACTCATAAAAACACCAACCGTGGCCTCACATACAATATATTTAGAAAGAAGCACCTTTACATTAACCGAACAAGTGATACAAAAATTCATAGGCTACAGTTTTATAAAAAGGTTACATAGCTTATACAAACAAGTAAGGATACTTCTTTTTCATCTCTTCCTCGGCCTCCCGAGTAGCCTCTTCAACCTGTTGGTTTCGCCATAACACCTTCACGGAGGCAATTTCTTTATTCTTCAACTTTCGGACTTGCCTATCAAGAATGGCAACTGGAATTTCTTCATATGACAGTTCTTCATTAACCTCAATGGTCTCAACTGGCACAATAGCTTACGGATCTCCAACTACCTTCTTCAACATAGACACATGGAATACCGGATGCACTAACGACATCTCGGGTGGTAACTCAAGCTTGTACGCCACTTGACCAATCCTCTGAATGATTTTGTATGGCCCGACATACCTCGGACTCAATTTCCCTTTCCTTCCAAACAGCATTATACCCTTCATGGGGGAAACCTTCAAGAATACCCAATCATCTTCTTTGAACTCTAAGTCTCTACGACAAACATCCAAATAGGATTTTTGACGACTCTGAGTAGCTTTCAACTGCTCCTTAATGATTTTAACCTTTTCCATAGCCTGATACACAAGGTCTGGTCCTATCAGCTCAGCTTCCCCAATCTCGAACCACCCAATGGGAGATTTACATCTCCTACCATATAACGCCTCAAATGGTGCCATCTGAATACTAGCATGGAAGCTGCTGTTGTAAGCAAATTTTATGAGTGGAAAATGATCATCCTAGCTACCCTTGAAGTCAAGAACACAAGCACGCAACATATCCTCAAGTGTTTGAATAGTCCGCTCTGCCTGCTCGTCGGTCTGTGGATGGAAGGCTGTACTAAGATTCACCTGAGTACCCAAACTTTGATGAAATTTCTTCCAAAAATTGGCCATGAACTGAGCTCCTCGATTGGAAATGATAGAAACTGGAGTGCCATGCAGCCTGACTATTTTCTTGATATACAACTGAGTATACTGTTCCGCTGTATCGGTAGATTTAACTAGCAAGAAATGTGCTAATTTCGTGAGTCGATCCACAATCACCCAAATTAAGTCAAACTTGCGCGGAATACATGGTAATCCTACCACAAAATCCATATTAATTATTTCCCACTTACATATTGGAATTTCTATATTCTGTGCCAACCCAGCAGGTCGTTGGTGTTCGGCCTTTACTTGCTGACAATTCGGACACCTTGCCACAAAGTCCACCATATTCCTTTTCATGCCACTCCACTAATAGACTTCCTTGAGATCATGATACATCTTTGTAGAGCCCGGGTGCACGGAATACCTGGAAGTGTACGCCTCGATCATGATTCTTTCCCGGAGACCATCTATATTTGAAACACATAGCTGCCCTTGGTACCTTAGTGTACCATCATCCATGCCAAGCTATAGAATATCGATGTCGTAATCCTTGAGTAACTCAAGCCATCTTCTCTGGCTCAGATTCAGCTCCTTCTGTTTGAAAATATATTGAAGGCTCTTATGGTCCGTGAATATATCCACATGGACCCCATACAAATAATGACGCCGAAATTTTAATGCAAAAACCACCGCTGTAAGTTCTAAGTCATGTGTTGGATAGTTCTTTTCATGATTCTTGAGTTGCCTACAAGCATAAGCTATAACCTTGCCGTGTTGCATTAATACACACCCAAGCCCGATCCTTGAAGCATCGCAATATACCACAAACCCCTCTGTACTCCCTGGCAGGGTCAATACCGGCGTTGTAGTCAATCTTGATTTTAACTCCTGGAAGCTCCTTTTACAAGCATCAGACCATTGGAACTTAACCGCTTTCTGAGTCAATTTAGTCAACGGAGAGGTAAGAGTAGAGAACCCCTCCACAAACTTCCTGTAATACCCTGCTAAGCCCAAGAAACTACGAATCTCGGTTGGTATTGTAGGTCTAGGCCAATTCTTCACCGCTGCAATCTTTTAAGGGTCAACCTTAATTCCTTCTCTGGAGACAACATGACCCAAGAATGTGACATACTCGAGCCAAAATTTAAATATTGAAAATTTCGCGTACAATTGGTGCTGATGAAGAGTCTGCAAAACTGCCCTGAGATGATCAGCATGGTCATCTCAACCTCGTGAATACAAAAGAATATCGTCAATGAACACTATCACAAAAGAATCGAGGAAAGGCTTGAAAACCTGATTCATAAGATCCATGAAAGCCGCTGGGGCATTTGTTAGCCCAAAAGACATTACCATAAATTCAAAGTGCCCATACCGGGTCCTGAAAGCTGTTTTCGAAATATCCTGCTCCCTGATCTTCAATTGGTGGTACCCGAACCATAAATAAATTTTGGAGAAGTACCTAGCGCCCTGTAACTGATCAAGCAAATCATCTATTCTTGGTAATGGGTATTTTTTTTGATTGTGACTTTGTTGAGCTGCCGATAGTCAATACACATCCTGAGTGATCTATCTTTCTTCCTCTCAAAGAGAACTAGTGCGCCCCATGGTGACACACTCGGTCAGATGAAACCCTTCTCTAACAAATCCTTCAATTGTTCCTTTAGTTCCTTCAATTCTGCTGGTGCCATCCTATAGGGCAGAGTATATATAGGTTGCGTGCCTGGCATCACATCAACCCCAAAATCAATCTCCCTGTCTAGCGGAATCCCAGGGAGCTCATCAGGAAAGACCTTTGGAAATTCATTCACAACTGGCACAGACTCGAGTGTAGGCACCTCAACATCAGTTTCCGTAACCCGGACCAAATGATAGATACACCCCTTGTTAATCATCTTCGTGGCCTTAAGGTAAGAAATAAACCTACCTTTTGGCATCACATTATCCCCCTTCCATTCAACAACTGGATTATTTGGAAATTCAAACCTCATAGTTCTAGTTCAGCAATTGAGCTTGGCAAAGCATGAATAAAGCCAATCCATTCCCATAATTACATCAAAATCGACCATCCCCAATTTAATGAGATCGGTCACGGTGTCCCGACCACGTACCATGACAACACAACCCCTATAAACCCGTGTGACCACAATAGACTTGCCAACCAGAGTAGATATAGAGAATGGCTCAGGAAGCTGTTACGGTTCTATCCTAAATTCCATAGCAACATAAGGGGTAAGATAAGACAAAGTGGAACCGGGATCAATAAGAGCATATAGATCATGAGATTGGATAGCCAATATACCTTTGACAACATCTGGAGAAGCCTCTGCACTCTGGCGACCACTCATAGCATAGAAACGGCTGGGTCCTCCCGAAATATGCGCACCAGCCCTAGATGCACCACGCCCTGCGGGTGCTGGAGTGCCTCGAGCTGGAGGGGGTGCTGAAGATGTAGCAACTTCAGAACTGGATGGATATGCTGTGCCCCTGCCCGCACCCTGGCAGGATGAACGACACTCCCTCTAAATATGACCCCTCAATCTGCACCTGTAACATATAGGTAGATCCATGTAATAGATCCTCAAGTGCATCTTCCCACACCTGGGGCATGGGGGCCTTCGCTGCTGCTGGAATCTCCCTTCTGATCGGCCCTGTTAGTGGGGTCCCCTGCTACCCTGATTGGGCCTGAAATGACTCCCCTGCTGCTGACTGAGCCCTGCTGGCAGTGCACTGGCTGAAGACTGAGCAAAATATTGGGATGGCCCTGATGGCCCTCCCCTAAAAGCTGATCTTCCCCCACCAAATGACTCCTCAAAGTTTCCCGCGGACCGGGCCTTACTGCTACCCTCTCGCTCCATTCTGTTCTTCAACTTACGATTCTCTGTAGCTTGAGCAAGTGCTACCATCTTCCCATAGTTCATATCAGAATTCAAGGCAGCTATAGCGGCCTCATTGATAACCAAGGGGCGAAGGCCCTGCACAAACTGGCGCACTCTAGCCTCCATAGCAGGCAACATGATAATGGCATATTTAGACAGGCGCGCAAAATCCATGTGGTACTCCTACACACTCTTAATAACTTGTTTAAGGTTCTCAAACTCTGCGGTATGGGATGCCCCAGTCTCGGCAGGTAAGAAATGGTCCATGAAAGCGTCAGCAAACTCACTCCACCTCGCTGGAGGGCTCCCCTCTTACCGAGAGTCCTCCCACAGCTCAAACCAAGAATAGGCCACCTCTTTTAGGCGGTAGACGGCCAACTCCACTCCCTCTGTCTCAGTAGCACGCATAACTCGGAAAGTCTTATGCATCTCATCAATGAAGTCTTGTGGGTCCTCCTTGGGATTAGCACCTGTGAACACCGGATGATCCAACTGAAGAAACCTGTTCACCCTGAAACCACTAGAATCCTCTTGTGGGCTAGAAGAAGTGGGTGCATAATTTGATCTCTGGGATTAAGAATCCACTATCTATGTCAGCATCTGGATAGCTCCCCTAAGATCCCCGTCAGAAATACCAGAACTAGAAGCTGGGGCTGGAGGTGGAACCGAAATATCAGTTGGAGGAACCGCTGCACCCTCAGTAGGTGCAGGAACTAGTGTCGCCTGGTCAGGTGTAGTGGAATCAGGTAGTGTAGCAGTTAGGGGATTATCCCCACCGCTCGGGTATTTACCCGCATCATCAAATAAAGGGTCAACTGCCAATCCTGAGGCTGCATTGGCTCCATGGTAAGTTCTTGCTCTCTTCTTAGGTGCCATGTATTGAAAGTTAAAGGAATGCACGAGTTAGAGGAGGAACAGTTTCACAATCAGTTTCATCGCACGATCCATAATATCAAAGAAGGGTATTATTCCTAAATGTCCAAATAGCCTCCAACTTAAGGATGTGGTTGACATTACACCGATAAGGAGGACTCTACTAGACATGGCTCCGAGACATCCTAGGACACTTTAAAACCTTAGGATCTGATACCAAGTTTGTCACGCCCCAAACTCGAGGAGCGCGACTGGCGCTCAACTGAGTGAACCAGTCCGAGCAAGCTTGCTAGATACTTTCTATCCCAAACTCACTCATGGAAAAAGAGGTGACATATATTCATTAATTAGACAATAGGGAGATCATGAATACAATTCTAAATTATTTTATTAGTTACTTCACTTTTAAATCTCAAAATACACATATTCTTATAGTTTGAGTGGAACAAGTAATCAAAACACAACATAACTTGTTTAAATTTTCTAGCACCCATGTACAACTCACATAGTGTCTACGGAGCCTCTAAAATATACAAAGAGTATTATGATAGTGCCGGAAACAAGGCCCTGGCTATACCTCAAAATGTGATAATAATATGAACAAAAGATACAAGGATGAAATGGACTCAGCAAGTCTGCTGGGAGGAGGACGTACCACTATCGCTGATCAACACTGCCTGCCATGGAATCACCTGCATCCATTTAAAGATGCAGCGCCCCCGGTAAAAGGGACGTTAGTACTGTCGAATAGTACAAGTATATAAAACTAAACACCATCTCATTAGAGTGAATAATAATACAAGGGGGAATAATCAAGAATTCAATAAGAGCTTCAAATAATACTAAAACATCAAGTTAAGGATCACATAAGTTTTCAAGTCAATTTTCATGTTATCAGGTTGGGTGATCTTTAGTGCCGATATGCCATAATTCACAATACCATCGTATTCTTACACGGAGTTCGATCACGACCCGATCGGCTAGGTCGTCTCATTTGAGACATCAACCATAACCATAATTTTATTATAATTTGCAGCACAATCACCACTATGTGTGGGGCATGGCATCCGATCACGGCCCGATCGGCTAGGCCGTCTCACCCGAGGCATTACCTTTTTCAATCAATCATCTCACTTCATACATCTTTTACCTCTTTTCAATTCATTGGCACAAGTGGCCACAGTTATAAAGTCATTCTTGGCACTTGGCAGTATTTCATAATTCCAGCTCCCCTTTCCACATTCAAATATTATTATCATCATCAACAACAAGAAGGATTTTAATTCAAGACATTAAATACACATATGAGCAATTAGGGAATCTTAGGCACATAGAGGCTTTTTATACAATTTGGCATAACATCCTTTATTCGATCTTGACTTGAAGTCTTAACATTGTTAACACATATTCCATATTTTGAACACATCCTCAAATGTTAAGATGACATGATGAAGCATTTAGAATACATATTGAACATATATCCTTCAACAGAAGATTACTCGGGATAACCGATTTCATGATGATCAACTAGGGTCTTACATAACTTACACCAATAACACGAACACCGTGGGATTCAATTCTTAGAAGAAGAGGTTTAGCCAACATACCTCAATTGAGGTTTAGCCAACATACTTCAATCTATTTTAGAAATATAACAAATTGAACCAAAATTAGGAAGATGATCATGATTCTAGCTCATTTGAGCATATTATCAAGCACTAGGTTTGCACTAAGGTTTTTAAGGCCCTTTTACAAAAAATTCCATCATCCCTCAGCCCATTCTCTACCATTTTTAGCTCACAACCTTCCTACATTATTTGATAACACATGCATGCAAGATAACAACTCCCATGCCCAAATATTATCTTACTAATTACCCAATTCTAGACAAAACTTTAAATTGAGGGTTAGGATGTAGAATCTTACCTTTAGGATGAAGACCTTGTGGGTTATCCTTGTTAATCTTCCAAGATTGGAGCAAGGATTGAAGAAAATTAGCCTAGGGTTTCCTCTCTCTCTCTCTCTCTCTCTCTCTCTCTAAAATACTCTCCCTTCTCTCTAAAACATCAGGAGTTTTGCTCAAAAATGATCCTTTGCGTATGTTTAACGAAGTAGGGTCGGGTTATAAAAACCTAAAAATGAAGCTCGGGAACAGGGTATGCGGTCGCATGTGCGACCGTAGAATGGATATGCGGTCCGCATATCGGTCGCATAATTTGGCCAAAAGTACTTTTGGTGAGAAGCAATTTGTATTTGGCTAATTAATTTGAAAAGCACTTCTGAGCAGCAATTAGTGTCTGGCCAAGCTTTTAAAAATGGCTTCTAAGTGTATTTTTCTCAAAAGTGCTTTTCAAAAAAGTGCTTTTGGAGAGAAACTATTATTTTCTGCTTCTCCAAAACTGCGTCTGCTTCTACTCAAAAATACTTTTTTTCTTCTAAAAGTTTAATCCGAAACACATTTTGAATATATATATATATATATATATATATATATATATATATATATATATATATATATATAGTGCTTTTGACTTTAGAGTGGATTGGCCAAATAGGCTATAAGACAAGGAGATCCTATTTCTCCTTCACTTTTTGTCTTTTCATCATAATTACTATCCAAAATGCTTAATGGCATAACTTCTAGCTAGGGGTGTACAAAGAAAATCGACAAACCACACCAAACCGATAATCCGAGTCAAACCGAGAAAAAAAACCCGACTATGGTTCGGTTTGATTTGGTTTGGTGTTGGAAAAAAAACCCCGACCATAATTGGTTTGGTTTGGTTTTAACTAAAAAAGGTCAAACCAAAATCATACCAACCCGATATTACATATATAGAATTTTTAGATATATTTAATACATAAGTATACTTATTGTGATGTAATTTATAAATATTTCTTAAACTTTTTCATAATTTTATCTTTTAAGATATAATTTCAAGGTTGGACTTAGAACTTTTGAATGTTCTAATAAGTTTTATATCCATTAGTATTAGTAACTCAAATAATGTTAACAAAAGCCCAAACCAAAATCAAATCAATACTGATACTAACAAAAGACATTCAATTCAATACTAGGAATGACAATGTATCGAATATCTATTGGTTGTTTTGCAATGATTTAGATAAAAATGCATAACCTATTTTTATTTTTTCTTTAGCGTTTAGTTATGTAATTAATACTCCCTTATTAGTCCACCTATTTTAGCATGACTTAGTACTTTTAGATTATGTTTATTTTTATTGTGGCTTTTTAATTAGCAATATTTATATTACATGATTTTATTGTCTTTATTGTTAAATATTTTAGGATAATGCCATGACACATCTCATATTTTATATTATTTTCTTGAAAAATACCTTATATAGTTGTATCGTACTAGGATTAAAGAAATATTTGGAGAACAAGTTATATGCTTTGTGCTACGAAGATTTTATCGGAAAGTAAACCCGAAAAAATCTGAATAACCCAAAAACCTGAGATTGAAAAACCCGAGTTTTATTGGTTTGGTTTGGTCTTTAGATTAGGCCAAAGAAGAGGTTGGGAGAGGTGATTAGGCATGACATGGTGCAACTTCAGCTGACCGAGGACATGACCCTTGATAGGAAGATATGGAGGTCGAGGATTAGGGTAGTAGAGTAAGTAGTCTAGAGTATTCATAATAGTAGTATTGGCACGCAATCTCGCCTTCTGTTGGTAGTAGGTTTTTATGACTAATCGTTATTTTCTTTCATTGTTGATCACCTTACTATCTTGTTATTTTTATTCTGCTTTTATATGACTTTTTGGTGTTGTCCCTTCTTGTCTATATTTTCATTAATGTGGTGCTTATGCTTTCCTGAGCCGAGGGTCTATTGGAAACAACCTCTTTATCTTCACAAGGTAGGGGTAAGGTATGCGTACACACTACCCTCCCCAGACCCCACTAGTGTAGGATAATACTGGATATGTTGTTGTTGTTGTTGTTGTTGTTGTTATTGGTCTTTAAATTTAATAACCCGACACAATTGATTTGGTTTGATAATTGCAAAACCCTAACCAACCGACCTATGTACACCCCTACTTCTAGCCATGAATTCATCCCTTATAAGATGAGGAAATATGGGCCCTGTATTACTCACTTAACATATGCGGATGACACCATTCTGTTAAGTTCTACTAATCCTTCTTCTATTCATATTATTACTCAATGTTTAACTAATTAGTGTAATATCTCTGGGCATCTTATTAACCATAACAAGTCTCATTTTTTCCTTTATCCTAATGTTACGCTGACTCAAATTGACTCCATCAAGGAGTTAACAAGCTTCTTTTTATGACCTCAAATTTTCATCTTCGGATGTCGTGATGACACCTAGACTCTAAGACTAGATAAGCCTAACACATGCTGAGTTATTTACAGATTTAAACCATTTAACTATTATACATTAACCAAAAATTTACCATGCATAGCCAACAACCATCAATAGGTATATAATATTCCAAAATCGGTAGTACAAAGTCATAAACTTTTCTAAGAGTAGCTAAGAATATCAAATACATCACTGTTAGGAATAGAAGTAAACAGTAACAATGTGAAACATCTAGAAGGTGACTCTGACACCTGTGGGCAGAGTGGCAAGTATACCTTGAAGTCTCCGTAGCAAATCTCCAACATCTAGCTAACGACCGGCATGCTCAGAGGTACTTGTATCTGCACAAAAAGATATGCATAAGCGTAGCATGAGTACACCACAGCGGTACCCATTAAGTATCAAGACTAACCTCGGTAGGGTAATGACGAGGTACAGTCAAGAAACCTACTAGACATAATAACATATGCAAGTATTAATATAAAGCTATCAGAGGAACGAATATCAGTATAAGGATGAACATGGAAAGAATAACACTATAACACTAGCAAATGGAAAGTAGAAGCAACAAATAGCAACAAGGAGTAAACAGGTGATAACGCTGTAAAGTATTCAGAACACAGTTAAAGTACCAGTGAAACCAATTAAGGAACACAAATGGCAACCAAATAATCAACCGCTCTTACACAAGGTTTACACAAGAATCACCCCGAGGTACCATACCTCCTAATCACAACTCACGGGTCCCCAAATCATGAATCATAATCACATGGCATCTCATACCCACATTACCAATCACAACCGCACGGACGACTCACGCGCTGCACAGACAACTCACAGGCCAATACTATTAATACCTCAGATCTGCACGGACAACTCACGTACCAATAGTAACAACACCTCATGTTCGTCCGGACAACTCACGTGCCACCAGCCCAATCCACGCACAGAAGGCAGGTATACAAGAATACATGTACATGATCAATAAACATCAAGATTCCTAGACCGATATAGGTGACATGTTATGGTGTATACTTGTGCAAGTGTAGTATCTCAGCTTAAGTCAACAAGTAAAATCAAAGACACCGAGTGGCATATTAGAAACAACACAATAAAACCCGTAATATGCATGACACACACAAGAAAATCACACCACCGCACAAATATCATCAACAACAACGCCCCCAGGCCATCACAAATCATCCCCCGACATAGCCCACCCTGTCTCGCCACGTGCGCAATAATAAAGTAAATATCCACCTTGTCTCGCTACATGCACATCAATAATTATCCTACCTTGTCTCGCCTCATGCGCAAACCCAACATATATAGGCTGCCTTGTCTCACCGTATGTGCAAATATCAATGATAACAAAAGCACGTATAACTCACGTGTAAATACCCCGACAGTTCTCTCAACAATTCCACATATTCTAAAACACAACAACACCACGTGAGAACAACTCGCACCACACGTGCCCATATGCCACAATATTTCCATAACAACAGTACCAATGCCACAACGATACATAGCGCACGACTCAACAGCACTGAGTGCAACAACCACACCAATAACATGAGAGTATGGTATATAGATCAGCACAACAAAATGGAAGAATAAACTCAGCAATGAAAGAGATAGCATGTAATAATGACTTCAAATAAGAATAAATTAACAATAAAAGGGGTAACATGAAATAAAACTTCAATTAAAAATAGCTCGACAATAAAAGAGGTAATAACTTCAATTAAAGCATATATGAGCAAGCTTGATAATAAAAGATAGAGCATGTACTAAGAACTTCAAATATACCATGTAAGAGAAGACTTACTACGGAAAGTATAACATGATATGACAACTTCAATTAGATGCATGAAGAAGCCTAAGAGTCTAGACCGACAATTTCCACGTATAAGGCCGTATACACACTCGTCACCTTATGTTCACGTTTTTTCACATAATCAAATAGTACAATCAAACCCAATCCTAAGGAGGAGTTCCTCCACACGAAGTTAAGCAAGATACTTACCTTAACTAGGCTAAATCAACACTCAAAAGTAGCTTTTCTTTTATAATTCACCTCCGCTCGGCTCAAATCTAACAAAACTCGACTTGATAACATCAAATAATGCAAGAGAAACCAATTCCAATAAGTAAAGTTATGATCTTTATACAATTTTTCAAAAGTCAACAAAAGTCAACCCTGGGCTCGCCCGGTCAAATCCCGGGTCTAAGGGTAGATCTTAACTACGCATAACTCCACGAGTCCATATATGTGTTTTGTTTCAAAATCCAAGTCCAATTCGGCTCTCAAATCCTAAATTTTTATTTTTCAAAATATAGATAAAATTTCCCAAAGTTTCTCTTAGATTCTCATGAATTTGATGTTAAATCTTACATATAATCACGTAATATAATTGAAAATTTATCAAAATCACTTACCCAACAGTTTTCTATGAAAATCTCTCCACAAAATTGCCTCCTACCGAGTTTAGGATTCAAAATATGATAAAATGAAGCTAAGTCCCGAAATACTCAGCTGCAGACCTGGGGTTCGCAAATGCGACACTCGCAAAAGCGAATAAATGTCCGCAAAAGCGAACCCTGAGAATCTCTGCTAAAGTCGGATTTGCAACATATTACTTCGCAAATGCAAAGAACACTCCACCGAGCTGGCATCGCAAAAGCAACAATTTGCTCGCAAAAGCGCATAGCAGCTTTCGCAAATGCAAGGTCCCTCCCCAGCATCCTTGAGTTGAAATGGTGACTAGAATTCTGCAAATGTGATGGTCGCATTTGAGACCTTGTCATCGCAAATGTGATGACACCAGAACCAGCACACAAAGCTTAACAAAACAAATCCAAAAACTAATCTGAAACTCACCCGAGCTCTCAGGGCTTTGTACCAAGCATCAACACAAGTCTAAAAATAACATACGAACTCGTTCGCGCCATCAAAATGCTAAAATAAAATATAGAACCAAGAATTTGACATCAAAACCCATGATTTTTGAAAGAAAACTCAAGAACCTCTAGAATTGCAACCTAGCGTCTGAATCCTATCAAACCAACTCCAAATGATACCAAATTTTGCAGACAAGTTCCAAATAGCATAAAAGATATATTCCAAGTCCCAAAACCCAAATCCAAACCCAATATCCATAAATTCAAATCATGGTCAAACCTAAGGAAATCTCTAAACCTTCAAATTGCCAACTTTCGACAAAATATGCTAAATCAACCTAGGGACCTCCAAATTTAATTCTGGGCATAAGCCCAAGTCCAAAATCACGATACAAACCTATCGGAGCTATCAAAACACTGTTCCGAGATCATTTTTACAAAAGTCAAACTTTGGTTAATATTTTCAACTCAAGCTTCTAAAATGAGAATCACTCATCCAAATCAAACCCGAAACATCCAAAAATCAAATCCAACCATACGTGCAAGTCATAATACACTATATGAAGCCGCTCAAGACCTCAAACCACTGAATGGAATGCCAAAGCTCAAAATGACCAATCGAGTTGTTATATTCTCCCCTCTTAAACAAACGTTTGTCCTCGAACGTGCCAAGAGTCGTTCTCAAGCCATCGAATCACTGTATAAACTCACCCTACACATACACACGGGTGATCCCACATCACCTAAAATCACATAAGCCCGACCACACCATCTCCACCGAAAATTAGTCCTTCCACCCATGCCAATAAGCCTTAGAATCAAATTTCCACTTCCACCAAGGGCCCTATTATCACACAAACACACTGTACAATCCTCAACTAGCTGTAACAGCTCATGCATACCTCCACAAGGTATAATCATATGATGTAACACATCGACCATAGGCCCGTAGCAACAACTATGACCACAATAGCTGCCCATTACTAAATCTGTGTAATACCCCAAAAAATTTCTAAGTGTTTTAAGACCATTAAGAAGATTGACGGGTGCTAATTATATCAATTCGGGTATGAACAAGACTGATAATTTGAATAATATAAATTGATCATGATAATATATGTATGAGGTGCATTAATTATGGTTTATGGTCTAAGAAGAGCCCTAAGGCTAAGTCAAGTTGAAAATTATATGATGGGATATAGTTTCAAGTGAGTTTTCACAAGATCTAACTTCAAACGAGCATAACTCTCAATATATGAAAAGTTATATGGTGTATAACCTATCAAATGAAAGCCCTTTGAGTTTAGCGTCCAACGCATAAAACCTTTCATCATTTGGATATGTATACATAAAGTTATGGCCATTTTACTGGACCTATGTCATATGCGTGCCAAGATGCGCGACCGCGCATATTTGAGACTTTCTGCCTCAGGTGTGCGGCCACTTGCCCAGGTGCGCGACCGCACACGTAGGAACTCATTTAATACCCTCAAGGCCGGGTAGGGAGA
This sequence comes from Nicotiana tomentosiformis, assembly GCF_000390325.3. Classification (NCBI taxonomy): domain Eukaryota; kingdom Viridiplantae; phylum Streptophyta; class Magnoliopsida; order Solanales; family Solanaceae; genus Nicotiana; species Nicotiana tomentosiformis. The sequence goes on from NC_090823.1 coordinate 39,853,529, forward strand.
GGGGTTAAGTCATTTTTGAGCTAAAACCTGATATTTTAGAGAGATGTAAGAGCATTTTAGAGAGAGAAGGAGTAAACCTAACATTCTAATCATCCAATCTTGCACCAATCTCCAAGAATCAAGAAAGCTAATCACAAGATCTTCATCAAAGAGGTAAGGTTCCATACCCTAGTTTTCAATTTCGGGATTTGGATTAAAAATAGGTCATACGAAGTGGGTGTGAGAGTATTATATATACATGTATGGATTTATTATGGAAATATGAGTATGAATCAAGTATTTAAACTCATGGTATAGTGATTGGAAGCCATAAATTCTCAATTTAAATGAATACCCATTGTAGAAATTGAAAGGTGATTATTTGATGGAATTTTGTTGGTTGGGTGAGAATGGTTGGTCACACATGTGATGTTAGGATTATAAGTTGTTAAAGAATGATGGTGGGATGAATTGTTGGTAATGATGGTAGTTGGAAGAACTAATTATATGGTTAAGAAATGTATAAATGTATGCCTACTAGGTGTTTGATAAAATGCCTAAATGACCAAATCTGGAAATTTGTTTACTAATATTGGTCCAATTGAATTATGTTGATGTAGATTGAAGTTGTAAGAGTAGTGGGAATTTTTAATATCACTAAAGAGTTGAATTAAGAAAGCTCGATTTGTGACGATCTTATTATCGAGGAATTTTCAAGGAAATCATCGTGATTTGAGTTGTTCGGAGGTTGATACGCGTGGAATGAAATTTTTGGAGTATTGTACAGCTTGCTCGATATTGGATTTGGCTTGTTCGAGGTAAGTAACTCTTCTAATCTTGGAGTTGAGGGTATGGATCCTGATTATACGTATTATGTGAATTGTTTGGAGGTGACGCACATGCTAGGTGACAGGCGTGCACCATAGAAATTATGGCGTAATTGGTTCTGTGGAATTGTGTAGTCAAATAATCTTGGCATTATTCATGTAGTTTTATGTGTTAAAGAAATTGAGCTGAGAATCATGTTAAAAATCATGTTGAGGCTATATGCCAGTATTATTGAGACCCACAGAGGTCATATTGATGTTGAATTATTTGTTTAAATTGAAATTTCATACTCAGTCATATTCTTTCATTTTATATCATATCTCAATCTTTATTATTATTTATTGATACACCATATCATCATTTTGGGCTAGTTTCATGATATTATGAGCCCGAGAGATTGGAGAGAGTGATGACTGAGTGAGGCCGATGGCCAGATTATGAGGTTATTATTATGGGATCGGGCTGCATGCCGCAACAAGTTTTATTTACTTATGCCTGGATCTGGCTTATTTTAGCGCTTGGGCTGAAGGAGCCCCTCCGGAGTCTACACCCCCATAGTGAGCGTAGTTGATATATATATATATCTGGGATGGATCTTCCCTAGGCATGGATCTTGCCATAGATATATATATTTAGGGATGGATCTTCCCTGGGCATAGAGAAGTATTTTTCCTCATGCCATCTGATAATGAAATTTCTTATCGGTTGTTAAAGTTTTTGAGAAAAATCACAGATTTCAGACTTACTCATATTTTTGGTGACTTTTGGCAAAAGATTTGAGTTTTATGGTTATACTTGAAAAGAAAATGTTTATTTTCCAGAATTGTATAAGAGCTGAGCATGTTATTGTTGAATTATTACTTGTGCTACTTTAAATTATATTGTTATGAACTGTTGTTGGTTATTGGAGTTGGACTCTGACCTTTGTTCCAGCTCGTCACTACTTTCAACCTAAGGTTAGGTTTGTTACTTATTGAGTACATGGGGTCGGTTGTACTCATACTACACTTCTGCACCTTGCGTGCAGAATTTGGATGCTGATGTTGCTGTGCATGGCGGGAGCTAGCATTGAAGATGTACCTGCGATTCAGTAACATCTGCCTCTTGTTCTTGGTAGCTTTAGAATTATTAATCTGTTCATGTATATTTCCAACAGATGATGTACCTTATTTCACCCAAACTTTGTAAATTCAAATTTTAGAAGCTCATAATTTGTACTACCAGTCCTTGGGGAGTGTATTAGAGTCAGTTAAATATTAATTGAATCTTATTGTTGTTATTTGGCTTACCTAGCGGGTGAGGTTAGGTTCCATCGCGGCTAGTCGGATTTTGGGTCGTGACAATCTGATTCCGGTAAATAGCCTCATATCGACTAAAACCTTGTCCCAAACCTTCCCAACACCAATAATGATGCAAGAAACATGTGAAACTCATAACTACTCACCCGACCAACAAGCCACACCAAACGCCACTGAGGCACATACATCGTTATCCAAACCTAACAAGCAAAACTTGGGATATAACTAAACATGGAAAGAGAAACATACGAGAGAACTATCAAACATGTCTAACAGGTGCAACTCACCATCGGTACCAAACTGCGGACCCAATCCACAAGGAAGAAGCAAGATACGTGCAACCACCACAACAAATCTTACCCTAACATGACACCACTACGGAACCTAGCCCGGTACAAACACACCTATCCACAAAGAACATAAGATTCCCATCCTCCACTCGGAATCACAAGTAAGATAAACATCTCGAGAACTAAAACCTTCTACTAACTCAATCTCGTAGAACAAAACCATAACACGTAACAAACTTCCCATACCTATAGAGCACCCAAATCACGAGTCGTGGCCAAACCACCCATAAATCGCATCAAAACCTACTGCATTAACTAACAGAAAGTCCAACCAAGCCTTATGACCCTCAATAGCAACCAAACCAGAACGATAGATATGGGCTATCATAACAGAATCCCCCAACTGGCATAAACACATAAACAAAGTATAAGAATCACGAAACACAACCATATACGAAGCAAGGCAGGATGAAGCTTACCAATAAATGAGACCGCATAAAAATAATACTAATGCATCTCCATGACCAACCGAAACCATACCTGTAATGACATCATCTGGGGTAGCAGCTTCAGTCCAACCAGAAAAACAATAACAGCGAGCATCCCTAGCTGGTGGTGTAGGTGTAACGGCAACTGGAATGGAACCCATAGCCTGAATAATTTGCTGTGGTACACCCGCCCGAAGTCTGGGACAATCCCTCACTATGTGCCTGGTATCCCCACACTCAAAGAAACCTCTCCGCTGATGTGGTCGTGGAAGCTGTCCGGACCGGGTACTCTGGGACCTATGGATATATGAAGCACCACGTGAAACCTGAAGTGCAGACTGAATCGGCTGGCCCACAAAACCTCTACCTTGACGCACCCTGCCTCCCAAATAGGGATCAGTAGATCCTCCTGGTCCACGTGGCCTCTTAACTTCCTTTTCCTATCTTTCCTGGCCCCGCACACCCTCCATCCTCCAAGCGATCTTTACAACCTGCTGAAATGGAGTATCTGTCTCCAAATCTCAAGCCATGCTGAATCTAAGACCATAACTGAGCCCCTCGATAAATCTGCAGACTCGCTCTCTGACTGTAGGAACCAAGGTAGGTGCATGTTAGGACAACTCGGTGAATTTGATGGCGTACTTTGACACTGTCATAGTGCCCTAGCGCAACTGCTCGTATTCTTTGTTCCATGCATCCCAGAGGGTCTGGGGAAGAAACTCCCTAAAGAATATCTCTAAAAACTGAGTCCTAGTGAATGGTGATGCATCAGCTGGCCTACCCTCCTCGTAAGCTTGACACCACCTATATGCTGCCACTGACAACTGAAATGTAGTAAAGGCTACTCCGCTCACCTTCACAATACCCATGGTGCAGAGAATACGTTGGCACTTCTCTTGAAAACCCTACGTATCCTTAGTAACTACGCCACTGGAAGTAGGAGGATCATACTTCTTGAACCTCTCAAGCCTCTTCTGCTCCTCCTCTGATGCTCCTTGCCTGATCTCAGGCTGAACCAGAATAACAGGATGTACCGGAATAACACCCGGGACCTGACCAACATGGGCCCACCGCTCTGGAGTACGGGAGTTGGGAGTCTAAGCTCCTCCCCTGATCTATGAAGTAACTAGTGCAACCAGAATCAGTCTCGCCTAAACCAATGTACCAAACATGCTCAGGAACTGCGATAAAGTCTCTTGAAGTCTGGGGGTAGCAACAAGCGCCTCCGATTCCTGTCCCCCAACTGGAGCTACTGGTGGCTCCTCAGTTACTGCTCTGGCAGGTGCTCTAGCTGTAGCACGTGCTCCTCCTCGGCCTCTTCCTCTTCCTCTGTCCCAACCCCTAGCAACACCGACTCTTGGGGCATCATCATCGGTAACTGCAACTAGTCTTCTCACCATATATGAGAGAATAAAATGACAAAGGCTTAAACTCCGAAATCAATAAATCCTCATGATAGGAATGAAAGAAGTAAAGTTTTCCAATAGTTCTGTAGCCTCTCGAAGATAAGCATAGACGTCTTTGTACCGATCCACAAGACTCTACTAAACTTGCTTATGACTCGTAGCACCCATGAACTTAGAGCTCTGATACCAACTTGTCACGACCCTAAATTCCCACCTTCGGGTGTCGTGATGGCACCTAGTCTATAAGACTAGGTAAGCTTAACACATGCTGAGTTACTAAAAGATTTAAGCCATTTAACCATTATATATGAACTAGAAATTTGCCATACATAGCCAACAACTATCAATAGGTATACAATATCCCATAACCAGAAGTACGAAGTCATAAGCTTTTCTAAGAGTAGCTAAGAATATCAAATATATCACTGTTTGGAATAGAAGTAAATAGTAACAATGTGAAGAATCTAGAAGGTGGCTCCGAGGATTGTGGGCATAGAGGCAGGTATACCTTGAAGTCACCGTTGTAAATCTCCAACATCTAGCTAACGACCGGCACACTTAGAGGTACCTGGATCTGCGCAAAAGATGTGCAGAAGTATAACATGAGTACACCACAGCGGTACCCATTAAGTATCAAGACTAACCTTAGTGGGGTAGTGACGAGGTATATCCAAGACACCTACTAGACATAATAACATGTGTAAGTATTAATATAAATCTAACAGAGGAACGAATATCAATATAAGGCTAAACATGGAAAGAATAACAATATAACACTAGCAAATGAAAATTAGAAGCAACAAATAGCAACAAGGAGTAAACAGGTAATAACACTGCAAAGTATTCAGAACACAGTTAAAGTACCAGTGAAACCAATTAAGGAAAAAAAATCACAACCAAATAATCAACCGCTCTTACATAAGGTTTACACAAGAATCACCCTGAGGTACCACACCTCCTAATCATAACTTACGAGTCCCTAAATCACAAATCATAATCACAAGGCATCTCGTGCCCACATTACTAATCACAACCGCACGAACTCACGTGTTGCACGAACAACTCATGTGCCACTACCATTAATACCTCAGATCTGCACGGAAAACTCACATGCCAATAGTAACAATACCTCATATCCGCACGGACACCTCACATGCCATCATTCCAATCCACGCACAAAAGGCAGGTATACAAGAATACATGTATATGATCAATAAACATCAAGATTCCTACTCCTGGACTGATTTAGGTTACATGTTATGGTGTATGCTTGTACAAGTGTACTATCTCAGCTCAAGTCAATAAGTAAAATCAAAGACACCGAGTGGCATATTAGAAATATCACAACAAAACCCGTAATATGCATGACACATACAAGAAAGTCATACCACAACACATATATCATCAACAACAATGCCCCTAGGCCATCACAAATCATCCCCCGACATAGACCACCTTGTCTCGCCGTGTGCGCAATAATGCATATCAATAATTATCCCGTCTTATCTCGCCATATGCGCAAACACAACATATATAGCCTGCCTTGTCTCTCCGCATGTGCAAATATCAATGATAATAAAAGCACGGACAACTCACGTACAAATACCCCGACAATCCTCTCAGCATTCCACATATGACAAAACACAACCACACCATATGACAACAACTCGCACCACACGTGCTCATATGCCACAAAATTTCCATAATAACAATACCAATGCCACAACGATACATAGCGCACGACTCAACAACAATGAGTGCAGCAACAACAATAATAACACGAAAGTACGGTAAATAGATCAACACAAGAATTACAACAACACAACAAAATGGAAGAATAAACTCAACAATAAAAGAGATAGCATGTAATAGTGACTTCAAATAAGAATAAATCAACAATAAAAGGGGTAACATAAAATAAAAATTAAAATAAGAATAACCCGACAATAAAGGAGGTACTAACTTCAATTAAAGTATATATGAGTAAGCTTGACAATAAAATATAGAGCATGTACTAACAGCTTCAAATATAGCATGTAAGAGTAGATTTAACTAAGGAAAGTATAACATGATATGACAACTTCAATTACATGCATGAAAGAAGCCTAGGGACCTCCGAATTTAATTCCGGGCATACGCCCAAGTCCAACATCACAATACGAACCTATCAAAGCCATCAAAATACTATTTCAGGGTCATTTTTACAAAATTCAAAGTTTGGTCAACATTTTTAACTCAAGCTTCTAAAATGAGAATCACTCACCCAAATCAATCCTGAAACATCTGAATATCAAATCCTACCATACACGCAAGTCATAATACACTATATGAAGCCGCTCAAGACCTTGAACTGCTGAACGGAATGCCATAGCATAAAACGACCAGTCGGGTCGTTACACTTCTCTAATAAAAACTTGCCTTTCATATACTTAGGAACACTTATCTACCCAGGAAGAAAAAAGATTGAATACTTCAATGTGAGTAGAAGAATCCTAGGATGGAACGGAAAACTCATGTCATATGGAGGAAAAGTTATCCTTATAAAAGTTGTCTTTACTCCATCCCAATGCATATCCTAGCTGCTATAAATCCCCCAAAGACAACCCTTCAGATCATAGAAAAGCAGTGTTGCAAATTCTTCTGGGGTAACTCAGAGGAAAAAAAAAGCTTCATTGGTTTTCATGGTCCTCTATATGTTTTGCTAAAGAGGAAGGAGGGGTAGGTCTTAGGTCCATAATGGATATTGACAAGGCTTTTGCTGGCAAAGTATGATGAAATTTTAGAATAAAGAATTTCCTTTGGAGGGAGTTTATGGAAGCTAAATACTGCAAGAAATTACACTCAGTTGCAGCCACATGGAGGAATGTCACTCGCAGATTTGGAAAAGAATGATGTACATCAAGAATGGCGCTAAAATATTCATAAAATGGAGGCTAAATGAGGGTAAAATCTCATTCTGATGAGATAATTTGATACGATCTGAGATAAACAAAATAGCGAAATATGAAAATAACAATAATTAAAGCAAAATCAATGATATGTTTGATTAAGATAATCAAAAGTAGTCTGAATAATAAAATATAAAAGAAAATCTAGAACCCTAAGTGAACGTCTCAAGTAACAATTAAAAAACTATCTGATTGCCTCCAAGAACGACAATTAGAACCCTAGATATAAAGAAATGAGAAGAATATTACGTACCCTCAAGAACCCAAGTCTTGAAAACATGTAATCCAAATTCGAATTCGATCTCTCTCAAGAGTTTTCTTATGTCAAAATATGCTAAGTGGATAATGAGATAACCCTAGGCTATTATAAATACCCAATGGGTAAAATAGAAAAAGTTTCAAAGTTAATTTCCAAAAAACAACTCGCTAGGCCAAACCGTAGCCTCAACCGTAACACACAGTTGAACAATGACGAATTCTAGAAGCTTATTTTCTTTAGTTCTTCAGGCCCCTCTTGAACCGTAGCCAACGATTGGTGAAACCGTGTCACACGGTTTGACTTGGGGTCTTGATTATTCAATTCTCAAGACTCCAAATATGGTATTCTTTGCATGAATCCACAAAGTGATTCTCCAAACATCTTCTAGTCACTTGTTGAAGATCATGCAACTCCTTAGCGTGCATCCCTTGGACATTCTTGGACTTGGAGCGGGTCAACAGTCCACTAGATAATTTGGCATCATTCTCAATATTCTCCATTTTTCCCGGACTATCCAGGATCATATCATAATTGGTCAGGACATGGATCACTTGTCAATCTAATAAGGTTTACGACAAGGGCAGAGACACCATCCTCGACTTCACAATAGAAGGTGAATGGAGCTTGAATGGACTAAGGAACACCCTCCCGGTACCAATTGCTACACAAATTTCTCATATGGAACCCCCGAAAGGTCATTTGCCGGATCAACCCTTTCGAACTATTAACAACAATGGTTCCTTCACTTGCAAATCTGCATGGCAAGCTATGAAACAAACCAGCACCCCCTCCATGTCAGCCAGGAGAATATGGTACAGAGGTATCCCCTTTAAGATTTTTTTCGTCATGCTTAGACTTATCGATAATAAACTTCCCACATTTGATATTGTCACTAGGTTTGGTTTCACTGTGCATTCCAAATGCTCATGCCACAAATCCCCAAAAACTGAAACTATTGAACATATTTTATGGAAACTAAAGGGGCAACTGCAACATGCAATGTTATGGTGATACTTGTGGAGTTAAAAAGAATACATGGCTTAAATAAAATCTCTTTAGTTGGTGGTTAGCCAAACCAAAGACTGATGGCCACTCTTTCATATTTGTTGATTTTTTAAAAGATGGGGCAACAAAAATATTAAAATATTGATTAAAAAAGTCTCTCAATAATTTTATTAAGCATAACAAGGCTTTAAATAGCCAATTAGGAACAAAAAATCTACATAATTTAAAATTCAAAAAATCTAAAATATCTCAACTAACATAAATAATCTAACAGAAATTTAAAATTGAAATTCATTCTAAAACTATGTGACTTATTCTGCTAAAATAGTTACTGCAGTAACTGAAAGCAACAAAACTTCAACACTCCTTCTTTGCTTCAGTTGCTGCAATTTAAAAGTTGCTCCTCCTCAATTCTTGCTTCTGTTGTTTGTGCTTGATGATTATTTTGAATATCACTGAAATTGCACACTTTTGTAGTGCAGTTCTTTTTCTCCTTTTCTTCCTTCTTTTTCGTCTTATGGTTTTGTGCATAAAAAATACCCTTAGTGACCTTGTCTTATCTGAAATCTCTTTTGAAAGTATTTGATTCTGGACAATGATAGGATTTTCAGGGATTGCTCGTAAGGATTGTTCTTCCACTACAACATTCAACAAATCATAGGTTTTAAGATATGATTTTATTTTCACTGAGCAAATTTGATAGTTTTCGCCAGTGAAAGTTTGTAGGGCATTCAAAGAGAGACTCCTGCTTGCCATGTTTGAAAATGGGTTTAAAAAATGATATTGGTTAAAAATAATTTGAAAATGGTTCTTTGGAAGAACTCACAGATCCCGTAAGACCAATAAAGCTCTTGATACCACTGTTGGGTTTTTAAAAGATGGAGCGGCAAAAATATTAAAAATATTGATTGAAAAAGTCTCTCAATAATTTTATTAAGCATAACAAGGCTTTAAATAGCCAATTAGGAACAAAGTATTCACATAATTTAAAATTCAAAAAACCTAAAATATCTCAACTAACTTAAACAATCTAACAAAAATTTAAAATTGAAATTCATCCTAAAACTATATAACTTATTCTGCTAAAAAAGTTACTGCAGTAACTGAAAGCAACAAAACTTCAACACTCATCCTTTGCTTCAGTTGCTGCAATTTAAAAGTTGCTCCTCCTCAATTCTTGCTTCTGTTGTTTATGCTTGAGGATTGTTTTGAACATCACTGAAATTGAAATTACTCATTGATGCTATCAACAAGAGAGCAGATGGACCATGGCAACTTAGTGACATATCGGAGAAGATCACAAATCTGAAATAAGGAGGCAACGTAACTATGCTTTCTCACATTGTTATAGAGAAGGTAACTACACAGCCGATCTATTGGCTAACTTGAGCCTTCACATGAAATATATCCTCTACCTTCTTTAGGGAAACTAATTCTTTGAGCTACTTTGAAGATTGAAAGAGACCAACTAATCAATATCACGATTACGACAAAAAAGAATTATTATTTTTTTCTTTTTGGTTTCTGGATACAAACTTTATAGGATGGAGTTTATCCTCAAACTTGTACCATAGGGTAAGGCTGGCAAGTGGGCCGGTCCAGGACCGGGACCGACCCGGGATCGCGGGCCAAACGGGCCAAATGTTAGGACCGGTTTTAGTGGGCTTGGGCCGGTCTCGTGGGCCGGTCCTATGCTTTGGGCCCGCTAGGACCGGGACCATTTGGCCCGCCAGGGACCGGTCCCCTCGCGGACCAAACGGTCCCAACGGTCAACTTTAAAAAAAAATTAAAATTTAAAAAATAGCCGTTGGGCTGTCAAAAATAACCGTTGACTATTTATAAAATAGCCATTTAACCCCCAACTTTGTTTTAACCCCAAACTTTTTATAATTATACTTTTTTCCTATTTTCAACTATAAATACCCCCTCATTCTTTTATTTTTCTTATAAAATCATCAATTTATCACAATCTCTCTCTAATTTTCTTCTATAATTGCTACTATTGCTTACTTTATTGTTACAATTTGTGAATAAATTGTGAAGTTGGTGAATTGAAGTCTTCAAGTCTTCGACGATAATCAATTTTTAACAAGTTGTTCGTCAATTCGGTAAACTGGTTCCAACTCTTAAGTTTTAATATTATAGTTTTATTTATTTTATTTATTTTCTATTACTTTATTAATTAAGATGGCTTTCTTAAAAAACCTTTTTGGTAAAAATAAGGGAAAATCCAAGAGTTGCGAATCTAGTGCTCTATCTGTTCCTCCTCCACTGCCCCGAACCAAACCCCATATCTGTCCTACACCTACTACTCTTGATAGCGATAATAGTTTATTATAATTTACTGATAGTCAATTTTACCATAATATTAGAGCTGGTAAACAATTAGACCATGAATTAATGAATGCTCTTTATTCTAATCCAACTATTGATGAAAATAATGACGAGGAAATAGATTTTGATGAAACTCAATCGAATGATGATACACACACTAGTCCTTCTCCTGATGTTAATCCAATTAGTGATAACCCTGCTAATCCAAATGATGCCCATCTAATACTCCTGTTACTACCCCTACTTTTTCTAGACAACCTAGCAAACAGACGAAAACATCTCCCGTTTGGCCATTGTTTACTCAACTAATTCCAGAAAATAAGGCTAAGTGTAAAACTTGTGGCACGGAGTTAGCTTTTAAATATTTTGGATCGCGGGGGGTAGGGTTTTGGAGGGGGAGGGGGAGGGGGAGGGGACTTTGTCTAGATACATATTGAAACACCCTCAAGATAGAGTGAGATATATTCGTCTGAAAGCTTTGGCCGAGGGGAAAAGTCTACCTACTCCTAGTCAGGTTGACCCTAATATCGGTTCAAATCAATTTTAACCGGAAATTAACACTGTTATCGGTGGTATTTTGTATTATGATCCAAAAAAATATCGGAAAGAATTGGCAAAAATGGTAACTGTTATGTGCTTACCCTATAGTTTTCCTTCTGACCCTAACTTTGTGCATTATATTAGAAATTTTTTTAATCCTACTTATAAAGGTTTTCCTCACACAACTGTAAAGAGCGATATTTATAAATATAAATATGAATATGAACAATATTTGTGCTATTTATTTACTCATATAAATTGTCCTGTTGCTATTACAACTGATATTGGTAGAAGTGGTAATGACTGTGATTACCTTACTATTACCAGTCATTGGATTGATGAGGATTGGATAATACAAAAGCGCATTATTGCTTGTAGAATAATTAATTCACGTCACACAGGGTAGTTTATTGCTAGCACAGTTATGGATATTTGTAGATATTTTTGCATTAGTGATAAAATAATATCAGTTTCAATGGATAATGCTACTAGTAACACAAATGCTATAGCCTTGCTTACCACTACGCTAAATCCTGCATTTAGTGATATTTTTCATGTTAGATGTATTTGTCATATTTACCATTTAATTGTGGGTCATGGTATGAGAATTTTAAATATTGAAATTCAAAAGGTTAAAATGGCTCTTAACCGGCTTTTTTATTCAAACCGTAGAAGTAGACTTAGAGAATATTTTAAAAGATGCGATGAATTTGACCTAAGAGAAAGAAAAGTTCCTAAACCTTGTCCAACTAGATGGAATTACATGTATGAAAGTTTGGTTGTTGCATATGAATATAGAAATCCTATAAACTCAACATTTAATGCACATGTAAGTGATGACGATGAACACCTTACAAATGAGGATTGAGCTAATGTTAAAATACTTGTAGATTTTTTAGAAAAATTTCATATTGCAACAAATGAATTTTCTGGGAAATATTATCCTACTATTTCTAACTGTTTAGTTTATATTGCAGAACTTGCAAATTTGTTTGCTCATTTTTTAGAGGGTGGGGAAATTTATAAAATTGCTATTGATTCTATGAGAAAAAAGTTTAAAAGATATTTTTTCCTTATTCTCCCTATTTATGGTGTTGCTGCTTTGTTAATCCTTGTATAAAATTAGTAGGTCCTTTTTTTTTGGTATGAAACTGTTTATAATGGTTTAACACTTGAAGATGAGGAGTTGTCTCAACTTCCGGAAGCAATAGCCTCAATTAGAATAAATGCTCAAACTATTTTTAATACTTATCAAGTTGCATTAAATCATGCTAGACCAAATGTTCCAACTCCTTATTCTTCTGATTCTCAATCATCTAAAAGAACTGCGGGAGTAAGAGCACTTAGTGCTTGGGCGGGGTTTAGGGGTTCTCAAGGTTCTAGTAGTAGTGATTTTTCACAACTAAATGAGCTTGAAGTTTATTTGTCGCAGGAAATTGAGGAAGTGAATCCCGACAGCTCCTTTAATCTTTTGGAATGGTGGAAGGACAAAGAAAAATACTTTCCGGTTCTTTCAAGGATGGCCCGAGACATTTTAACTATTCAAGCTTCAACAGTGGCATCAGAGAGCGCTTTCAGTCAAGCAAGACTTCAACTCTATGATTATAGAGCGTCTATGAGGGAGAGCTTGAAAAAATCAGTACTTTTCAGAGATTGGATCTGATCGGAAAGAAGAAATTTTGGATTTGCTGAATCACAACCAGATGAAGACGAAGCTTATGAAGAAATGCTAGCTGAACTTGCGGAGGATGTTGCTTCACCCGGAAGTGGCGATGACCAAGCTACTTTTCCGCCACCACCAACGAAAATTCCTCCGGACCTTGATGAATTTATGAAGTTTGTAAGAGATACCATGTAAAAAATTAGTATGTATTATGTAACTTATATTTTGGCACATCTTGATTAGTTTCTTTTTCTTCTCAATGGTGGTATTAGCACCTTGTTGTGCTCATTCCATAGGGGGATGAAAACTAAGAAAGATATTGCCATATTTTTTTAATGCTATAATAAAATTACAAGGCATTGCTTTGAATGTCTTTACAATATTTTTGTCTTTAGACTTTAAATTTGAATTAAAAAATTTAGGTCACAATTCTATAATAAAATTTATAAGGCATTGCCTTAGATATTTTTTTTAACATCCTTTTGTCTCTAATTTCTATTTAATTTTTTTTTAAAAACCGTTGGGCCCACTTAGCCCACTTAGCCCGCGGGCCGGGACCGTTTAGCCCGGGACCAAATGGTCCCGATCCCGGACCGGTCCCTACAAAAAGACCATTTGGCCCGGGACCGTTTGGCCCGTTTAATTTGGGATCGGTCCGAGACCGGGACCGAGACCGAGACCGTTTGGACCGGCCCACTTAGCCCGTTTAGGCTCGGGACCAGCCCACTTACCACCCCTACATAGGGCATAAACTTTGTGCGATGTTCCTTGCTACTTTCTCATTGATATATAATTCCCCCATATACTTTTTGGTTATTATTATACAGGTTTGAGGTCATGCCTAACCCCCACCATAATGGTGGCATTAAGTTAAAAAAATTATTTCTTCGTGTATATTACCATCAATCTCTTAGATGTCGAAGAACTTTTTCATTCCATGCATTGAGGAAAACTATTATGAACATTAGGTCGAATTATAAGGAAACAACTGATTTTGTTGATGGGAACAAGCAATTAGGGAGAGAAAAATAAAACGATTTCAACAAGCAATTAGGGAGAGAAATATAAAACGATTCCATCTCAATATGTAAGCGAGCGAATTGATAATAATCCCGTGATTTAAAAGCAATGGTTTATGGGAGCTATTGTATTTTTAGATAGCAAGTGAGACAAGTCTAAACTGAATAAGGCGATTACAAACTTAAAAATTAACCTGACAACTCTTTGAATTTCTCAAACGTGATTCCACGGATACAGAGACAACGTAAAAATTTCCAACAGCTAAAAGTATGTACAAAACATAAAGTGAATGATGAACATTATTTCTGGTCATTAATTGGGTGAATTAAACATGGATTTCAATTCAACTTCTATACGTATTTCTGGGGCCATTACCAGGAAGCTGGATTTGGCATTGCAACCTCGTCGTTTAAACTATGTGTTTAGTTTAGCTTTTGGAGAAGTTTAACAAGTGTGTTTGATTTTAAAATACATATTAGTTCTCCTAAAATGGACATAATATTTGTTGGAAACCAAAATAATTCAAAGTATGCTTTCAGAAGTACTAACACAAGTTCTCCAAGATCTCATTCTCAAAATGGCAAATGGCCAAATATACTCCTATACTTTCGAAAATAGTCTAAGAATACCCCTCGTTATACTATTGGGTTATTTATACCCCCGCAGTCATACTTTGGGTTCAAATATACCCCTCATTTAAATGGAGGGACACGTGTCATTGTCCTGTTGGTCAATTCTAAATATCTCTTAATTAATTAAAAAGACTCATTACCCATATTCGAAAAACAATTTTTTAAAGCAATTTTTTTTTTGTAAAAACTGAAAAAACTGAAATTATTTTTACTAAAAACTGAAAAAAATGAAAATATTTTTTTTTTCAATTTTTACAAAAAAGTTGCTTTAGAAAAAACTGAAAAATATTTTCTAAAACAATATTTTTGTAAAAACTGAAAATAAAAGAAGCTGAAAATCAATTTTCTAAAGCAGTTTTTTTTTGTAAAATCTGGAAAAAACTGATTTTGTTTTTACTAAAAACTGAAAAAAAACGAATTTTTTTTTTCAGTTTTTACAAAAAAACTGCTTTTAAAAAAAGCTGAAAAATATTTTCTAAAACAATATTTTTGTAAAAACTGAAAAAAAACTAAAAAGCAATTTTCTAAAGCAATGTTTTTGTAAAAACTGAAAAAACAAATATTTTCTTTTTTGTTTTTTCAGTTTTTAGTTAAAAATATTTCAGTTTTTTCCAGTTTTTAATTGCTTTAGAAAATTACTTTTCCGTTTTTTTTAAAAAGTTTTTACAAAAATATTGTTTTAGAAAATAATTTTCAGTTTTTTAAAGCAGTTTGTTTTGTAAAAACTGGAAAAAAAATATTTTCATTTTTTTTTTCAGTTTTTAGTAAAATTTGTTTTTATTTTTTTTTCAGTTTTTACAAAAAAGAATTTGCTTTAAAAAATTATTTTTCGAATATGGGTAATGAGTCTTTTTAATTAATTAGGAGATATTTAGAATTGACCAATATGACGATGACACGTGTCCCTCCGTTTAAATGAGGGATATATTTGAACCCAAAGTATGACTGCAGGGGTATAAATAACCCAATAGTATAACGAGGAGTATTCTTCGATCATTTTTGGAAGTCCGCCACCACCAACGAAAATTCCTCCGGACCTTGATGAATTTATGAAGTTTGTAAGAGATACCATGTAAAAAATTAGTATGTATTATGTAACTTATATTTTGGCACATCTTGATTAGTTTCTTTTTCTTCTCAATGGTGGTATTAGCACCTTGTTGTGCTCATTCCATAGGGGGATGAAAACTAAGAAAGATATTGCCATATTTTTTTAATGCTATAATAAAATTACAAGGCATTGCTTTGAATGTCTTTACAATATTTTTGTCTTTAGACTTTAAATTTGAATTAAAAAATTTAGGTCACAATTCTATAATAAAATTTATAAGGCATTGCCTTAGATATTTTTTTTAACATCCTTTTGTCTCTAATTTCTATTTAATTTTTTTTTAAAAGCCGTTGGGCCCACTTAGCCCACTTAGCCCGCGGGCCGGGATCGTTTAGCCCGGGACCAAATGGTCCCGATCCCGGACCGGTCCCTACAAAAAGACCATTTGGCCCGGGACCGTTTGGCCCGTTTAATTTGGGATCGGTCCGAGACCGGGACCGAGACCGAGACCGTTTGGACCGGCCCACTTAGCCCGTTTAGGCTCGGGACCAGCCCACTTACCACCCCTACATAGGGCATAAACTTTGTGCGATGTTCCTTGCTACTTTCTCATTGATATATAATTCCCCCATATACTTTTTGGTTATTATTATACAGGTTTGAGGTCATGCCTAACCCCCACCATAATGGTGGCATTAAGTTAAAAAAATTATTTCTTCGTGTATATTACCATCAATCTCTTAGATGTCGAAGAACTTTTTCATTCCATGCATTGAGGAAAACTATTATGAACATTAGGTCGAATTATAAGGAAACAACTGATTTTGTTGATGGGAACAAGCAATTAGGGAGAGAAAAATAAAACGATTTCAACAAGCAATTAGGGAGAGAAATATAAAACGATTCCATCTCAATATGTAAGCGAGCGAATTGATAATAATCCCGTGATTTAAAAGCAATGGTTTATGGGAGCTATTGTATTTTTAGATAGCAAGTGAGACAAGTCTAAACTGAATAAGGCGATTACAAACTTAAAAATTAACCTGACAACTCTTTGAATTTCTCAAACGTGATTCCACGGATACAGAGACAACGTAAAAATTTCCAACAGCTAAAAGTATGTACAAAACATAAAGTGAATGATGAACATTATTTCTGGTCATTAATTGGGTGAATTAAACATGGATTTCAATTCAACTTCTATACGTATTTCTGGGGCCATTACCAGGAAGCTGGATTTGGCATTGCAACCTCGTCGTTTAAACTATGTGTTTAGTTTAGCTTTTGGAGAAGTTTAACAAGTGTGTTTGATTTTAAAATACATATTAGTTCTCCTAAAATGGACATAATATTTGTTGGAAACCAAAATAATTCAAAGTATGCTTTCAGAAGTACTAACACAAGTTCTCCAAGATCTCATTCTCAAAATGGCAAATGGCCAAATATACTCCTATACTTTCGAAAATAGTCTAAGAATACCCCTCGTTATACTATTGGGTTATTTATACCCCCGCAGTCATACTTTGGGTTCAAATATACCCCTCATTTAAATGGAGGGACACGTGTCATTGTCCTGTTGGTCAATTCTAAATATCTCTTAATTAATTAAAAAGACTCATTACCCATATTCGAAAAACAATTTTTTAAAGCAATTTTTTTTTTGTAAAAACTGAAAAAACTGAAATTATTTTTACTAAAAACTGAAAAAAATGAAAATATTTTTTTTTTCAATTTTTACAAAAAAGTTGCTTTAGAAAAAACTGAAAAATATTTTCTAAAACAATATTTTTGTAAAAACTGAAAATAAAAGAAGCTGAAAATCAATTTTCTAAAGCAGTTTTTTTTTGTAAAATCTGGAAAAAACTGATTTTGTTTTTACTAAAAACTGAAAAAAAACGAATTTTTTTTTTCAGTTTTTACAAAAAAACTGCTTTTAAAAAAAGCTGAAAAATATTTTCTAAAACAATATTTTTGTAAAAACTGAAAAAAAACTAAAAAGCAATTTTCTAAAGCAATGTTTTTGTAAAAACTGAAAAAACAAATATTTTCTTTTTTGTTTTTTCAGTTTTTAGTTAAAAATATTTCAGTTTTTTCCAGTTTTTAATTGCTTTAGAAAATTACTTTTCCGTTTTTTTTAAAAAGTTTTTACAAAAATATTGTTTTAGAAAATAATTTTCAGTTTTTTAAAGCAGTTTGTTTTGTAAAAACTGGAAAAAAAATATTTTCATTTTTTTTTTCAGTTTTTAGTAAAATTTGTTTTTATTTTTTTTTCAGTTTTTACAAAAAAGAATTTGCTTTAAAAAATTATTTTTCGAATATGGGTAATGAGTCTTTTTAATTAATTAGGAGATATTTAGAATTGACCAATATGACGATGACACGTGTCCCTCCGTTTAAATGAGGGATATATTTGAACCCAAAGTATGACTGCAGGGGTATAAATAACCCAATAGTATAACGAGGAGTATTCTTCGATCATTTTTGGAAGTAGAGGGATATATTTGGCCCTTTGCCGTTCTCAAAAGGTAGTCCAAATGCAAAAGGAACAAACTTGAAATGTAAAAACCAGAATGGAATAAATATGATCCATAAGTTTATGACAAAGAAATGTAATAGCAATGAGATGAGTTGCTAAACTACTGATTACTTTTTATGATAAACATTAGTGGCTAACATGGTAAACTAAAAATTAAACCTACTATTACAATTTCAACTACACTGATAGTTGTAATGTTTTTTTTTAATTGTAGCGTATATAACTTAAACCTTGAACTTTGCTATAAAGACAACTCAACTAATATAAACAAATACTACTCTTATCATGCAAACTTCAGCAAGAGGTGATCAATAAAGGTGGGCATATAACAGAACACTTTGAAGTTCATATAGATGTTCAATCAAAGAACACTTTATGGTGATACAACATTCTACATCACCCTGCCTCCAACTCAAGTTTTCATTTTTTCTGCATCCATTTCTGTTTCCAACTCTTCTAGAGCTGTCCATAACTTCGAGTCCTTGAAATCATTGATAACAAATGTTGCACCAGCCTCTGACAGTAATTTTTCCGGGTTCCTTAGACCTAAACCTACAACCGGCATACCAGCAGCTACTCCAGCTTTTATTCCAGAGATAGAATCCTAAGCTCAAGTAAAAGATAATTATCAAAATTAAACATATTGCAGTTGATTATTAATATTTGTTTACCAACAGTTATCGTTAGTGTTAAATGTGTATTCCAAACCTCAAAAACGAATGCGTGCTTAGGAGATACTCCAAGTTCCTGAAGTGCCTTCAAGTAAGGGTCAGGAAAAGGTTTTGCTCGTTCACATTCGCTTCCAATGACAAGTAGTTCAAAGAAATCTGCTAGACCGAGCATTGAGATTATCAGCTCAGCATTCGGTCTTGGAGCATTAGTCACTGCTGCTCGTTTCAGACCGTGGTTCTCAATCCATTTGCATACCTCCTCTAGGCCGTCCAACGGTTTTAGCTGTTCTGATGCAATTCTGTGCATTTTTATGATTAGCTTCCAAATGTTATAGCAAATGAGTCTACTCTAATAAATATAATTTGGCAGATTTATAAAAAACAATCATAGAAATTAGCCTAGTCCGCCAAGATATGTGTTGGGTGTGCGAACAAAGTTCCACATTGGTAGCTGAAAAGATTGGAAGACTACATATAAGGTGTAGGGATCTCATTATGGTATGAGACCTTCTGGGAAAAACCGAACGAGCTTGGACCAGGTTGAGCCCAACATTATACAATTGAGATAGATCCTGATCTGAATCATGCAATTTATCAATCATATACGGGGATATCTAATGCTAATTGTTATATGACATATACTTCATTTTGATCAATGAACTTATTAATGATGCAGCAGCTTACTTTCGGAACATGTCTTCCTTATCATCCATAAATTTGATAGCTCTTTGGAAATCCCAATCTGGGAAAAGGACGTGACAGAGCTCATCATTATGCATACCGCTAATATTCTTTATGAAGAATTCCTCGCTTATGGGTGTTCCACCATTGAAACCTATCTGTTTAAAATGAAAACAGTTAGTTAAATGAAGAAGTATCTCCTGGACATCATTGTACAGAGTTGGAACTGATAACAACAGATACAATGAGTAGAAAATACAACCTCTTGAAGCATCTCTCGGAAGGCATAGTAGTGGATAGGATCCGAATCACATAATGTTCCATCAATGTCAAATAATATTGCTTTCAATGGAGCATCAACTGACAATGAACATTTGCTGCTTCACAGAAAAGGGATATTCAGGAACTGAAACAATGCCGTACAGAAAATCCACTTTTCTACATAGATGCTAGAAAATATTCTATAAACTCCTCTTAGTATTAGAGTACATCATTCCGTAAATTGAACTAGACAGAAGTTGCAATAATTATCGTAAGACAAGCTATATGATATTGCATATTAGATCGAGCAACTAGCTGCAATCATTCTTTCTGTTATTTATCATGCTAAGATGAGTTTCATTAGTATCAAATAAATTTTACAAAGAACTTTTACAATCGAGAGAGTAATGAAAAGTGACATGGCTATAATCCCATGAGACTCGCACCTTGTTCTAGAATGAGGAAGTTCATTAGCATACTTCTCATTTAAATATTTTCTTCCATCCAGTGATGTTTTGATAATGAGTTTAACTTTGGAAATTTCACCTAGATTTGCAAAATTGGAAGCCTACTATTAGGGACACTTGCACTTAATTACCTAACGTAGCAAGATTTTCAAAACATAGCAACATAACGGATTTTAGGCTCCAATCTTGCGAATAGCTGTAGAGAGAGTCAAAGGATGGAAAACTAAATGTTGTAGCCTTGAGCGTCATTCATGGCAATGGCAGCGTAAGTGAGGAAGCAGCTATTGGAGAACTGCGGATACTCTGAAGGAAATATAATTTATTTGAAATCTCTATATACTCTTTACAATTCTTTACTTCTCCATCGGTCTCTACAGTTGAAAATAAATAGCAATATCCTTAATTATAATAGTACAAAATCTGTTTTACCACAAAACATGAAAACATATTCCTATGTGAATTTTGACTACAAATCCCACTTAGACAAGAATTAAATAAACTAACAAATATCCTAAATAATTTTGGTTTTCTACTACAACTTTGAATTGTTTTTCTATTATTCTCCCCTAATTCGAAGTTATATATATCCAACTTTTTTGTTGTTGTTCTGTTAGAGTACTTTATCACCAACACCAAATTTTATTGAAGCACTTGTCTCCAACTCCTATCAACATCCGATTGTATTATTTGTTTCTTAACAACTTCTCTCCAATTTTTAGAGAAAAGATTCTTACTCTGCACCACATTTGCTTGTACCTCTTTAAATTTGCAATATTGCTTTTTATAATCCTCAACATGATTATTTTTCATGCATACAATTATTAGCGAGACGGGTGGCACATGTTGGCTAGTGCCACACGCCGACAATCGAAGCTATTTGATTTTTACCAAGATCGCAAAAGTTCTGATACTAATATGAAGGAACAATAATTTATTCTCAATCTCTGAATGCTCTCTATAATTCTCTACTTCTCCGGCACTTTCCACAATTGAAAATAGCTAGCAACATCTCTATTTATAATAGTACGAACTTTATTTTAACTCAAAATAGAGAAACCTTATATGAATTTTGACTACAAATCCAATTTAGACAATAATCAAATAAACTAACAAATATCAAATCCTAAATAATTTTGGTTTCCTACTACAACTTTGAATTAATTTTTCAACAAACTCTGAAAGTGAGTTTACTGATTAATCGAGTGAGTAGAATAGAGTAGCAAGATTGTTTTGGTTGGGAAATAGTTTTTATATTACTTTCTTTTTTTCAGTTTTTCACCCGTTGTCCAGTGCCCGCTTGGGGCTCGATTAAATCCCGCTCGCGCTGGGAAGTCCCATATTGAGGGGTAAACCGCTCCCTTTCAAAGGCGACTCCATATTTACTACTCTAACCAAAGATCTCTAGTTAAGGAGGAAGGGCTACTTACCATTCCACCAAAGGTTTAAGGGATGATGGTTTATGGTGATTAGTATGGTGGTTTTCTGAATGGTGGTCCGGTGGTAGAATAGTTGTTTGTCGGATGTATGTCGGGTGGTATGGATATATCATTGGACATTCTTACACTCGACATACAAAATACATATAAATGATATATAAAATACATTCAAGAACACAATATATGCAAGTTGTACGTAAGTTTTATGTTTTTACCAGGTAATATATATACAATAATATAATTGTATGCGAGTTGTATGTAAATAAGTTATTTTTCTTCGGTTTCAAAAAGATTGTCCTAGTTTGATTCACAAACTTAATAAAAAAGGAAGGACTTTTCATGTATGTGGTCTTAAATAAGCCATAACATTTGTATGATCGTAAAACTTTTGAAGCTTGTGGTCTTATTAATGAAATATTGAAAGGTGCCAATCTTTTTTAAACGAGCTACTAAGAAAATAGTGTCAATCTTTTCGAAACGAAGGGAGTATGATTGTATAAATTTTGTTAAAACACTCTTGCTACTTTTTGAAAATTAAATCATCTTGCTAAACCACCAAATTAGGGCTTAATTTTGTATCTATAGGTAAAAGTCCCTTTAACTTTTATATATCACAATTATAAAATGTTTACACTAGTCGGTCAGTTTACAAAGTAATCACAAGGTAACCTAAAAAAATAAAACAAATAATGGCTATTGCAAAATTAAGAGCAAAAAGGTAACCAAGACTTTTCCAATGCCAATGGACAGAGAAGCGTGTTAAAAGACCAGCTCAAAGGATAATCAATAGATGATTGACATTAAAAAATTATGAAAAAAGGAATTACCTTATCTGTTGGTTAGAAGTTGACGAAGACAAGGACATTCGATTATTTCTTGGAAATGGTTTAGTGGGTAGTACATAGGAAGGAACAGTGCGGAAAGAGAGCAAAGCGGTCATATAGTTTTTCAGACGTAAAGAAATTGTGATGCTCAAATCAGAACTTCCCACTTTCTCGGAGGATGCCAAAAGATTTTCAGTTTATAGGATTTACTAACGGATGTGTTGGCCATTCTTCCGGGTGTGGGTGGTTCTGTTGTTTCGTCCTCTAATAGGACCAGCCGGATTCCATTGGCTAAGAACTGTTCGAATATTCTTTTTTTTTTTCCAAAGGAAGTGGCTCAAATATCTAGGGGTATGATGAAAATGATAAAAAAGAAAAACGTTCTCGGTAAATAAAAGACAATACATAAGTAGATGTCCCCTCGTCTTGCTACACGCGTTTTAACAATCATCCCACCTTGTTTCGCCACGTATGCAAATTCGATATAACCCGACTTATCACGCCACATATATAATAGCAATAATAACAATAACACGAAAGAAACCTCGTGCAAACACCCGAATAATCCACCCAACAAGTCCACATATGCCACAATCACAACAACATAGCATGCCAACAAATGTCACCAAGACATAAATGCACAATCTGCCAATGCAATGCACAAGAACAATTCAATAAGGAAATGCGAATGGGTGCTCAACATATAAGCATGAAAGCTGACTCAAATCAGTAACAATCTTACAAATGCTCAATTTGGTTAGTTTAGGAAATACGATCCTAAAATATGATCTCTAACATGGAACATAGACTCAAGCAATTTTACACAGTGAGAAACACGTAGTATAGGGAC
This sequence comes from Nicotiana tomentosiformis, assembly GCF_000390325.3. Taxonomy (NCBI): domain Eukaryota; kingdom Viridiplantae; phylum Streptophyta; class Magnoliopsida; order Solanales; family Solanaceae; genus Nicotiana; species Nicotiana tomentosiformis. The sequence continues at coordinate 39,876,996 of NC_090823.1, forward strand.
CTCTCAAACAAAACAAGGCAATGAAAGCAACCTCAAGTCAACCCGGACATAAGACATACATACGTCAGTGTACACACTCGTCACCTCGTGTACACGTCGTTTACATATAAAGCAAATAATCAATTAAGCCCAATTCTAAGTGGTAATTTCTCCCACACAAGGTTAGACAAGATACCTATCTAAAATTGCCCAAATCAACACTCAAACATAGATTTTCCTTTAAAATTCACCTCGTTCGGCCCAAATCTAGCCAAAATGACTTAATAACATTAAATAATGTAAGAGAATTCAATTTCAATTAATAAAGTTACGATCTTTACACATTTCTCCAAAAGTCAACAAAGGTCAAACCCAGGCCCGCCCGATCAAAACCCGAGTCAAAGGTAGATCTCGACTACCCATAAATTCACGAGTCCAAATATGTTTTTGGTTTTCAAATCTGAGTCTAATTCGACTCTTAAATCTCAAATATTCCTTTTTCAAAATATAGTAAAAAAATTCCCAAACAATCCTTTCAAATCCCATGATTTTGATGTTAAAATCCATAAGAAATCAAGTTGAAATATTGAAATTGAGTCAAAATCACTTACCCAATAGGTAGATGTTAAAATCCCCTCCAAAAAATCATCTCGCACATAGTCTAGGGCTCAAAATGTGATAAAATAAGACTAAATCCCGAAATCCCAACTATCAACCCAACTGTAGATGTCGCATTTGGGACCAGGGGTTCCCAAATGCGACTACCGCAAAAGCAAACAAAGGCTCGCAAAAGCGACCCACAATAGACCTAGCAGATATCGCATTTGCGATAAAATGCTTCGCAAATACGAAGCGCCCTCCCCAGACAACCAGTCGCAAGTGCTGCCCAACCCTCACAAATGCGAGGTCCCTTCTCATCAGCCCAGAGTCACAATTGTGGCCCTTCCCTCGCAAATGCGTTGGTCGCATTTTCGGCCTCATCATCGCAAATGCGAGGAAACCAGAACTAGCACACTAAATATTAGCATAACAATCTAAAACCAATCCGAAACTCTCCTAAGCCCCTTGAGACCCTGTCCAATCATACCAACCAGTACATAAATCTCATACGAACTCGCTCGCACGGTCGGATCATCAAAATAACATATAAAATCATGAATCGAGCATCAAAGCGCACCAAATCATAATATCTCAATAAGGTCGATGTAATTCTTATCTGGATGCTGGATCATGGATTACAAGGTCGCGAGAGCATCGGCAAAATCATTCTGGATCCTAGGAATGTGCTTGAACTCGATCTTTGTGGACTTCTTGCATAGCTCCTTTACGCAGTGTAGGTACGGAAGGATCTTGACGTTCTTGGTAGTCCATTCTCCTTGAACTTGATGTATCAGCAGGTCAGAATCTCCTATGACCAGAAGCTCTTTGATGTTCATATCGACCACCATCCAAATCCCGAGGATGCATGCTTTGTACTTGACCATATTATTGGTGTAGGGGAACTTTATCTTTGTTGACGCCGGATAATGTTGTCCTGACTATAAAATTAACACTGCCCCAATTCTTACCCCTTTGATATTTGCTGCTCCGTGGAAGAATATTCTCCATCCTGGGTATGACTCTACAATATCTTCTCCGGCGAATAACACTTCTTTATTCGGAAAGTATGTAGTGAGTGGCTCATAATCCTTGTCCACTGGATTCTCTGCAAGGTGGTCAGCTAAGGCTTGTCCTTTAATGTCCTTCTGTGTTATGTACACAATGTCAAATTTGCTGAGAAGAATCTGCCATTTGGCCAGTTTTCCCGTGGGCATCGGCTTCTGGAAGATATACTTGAGTGGGTCGAGCCGAGATATTAGATGTGTGGTTTATGCTGACATGTAATGCCTCAACTTCTGGGCGATCCAAGTCAAGGCACAATAAGGGCATTCTATCAGAGCGTATTTGGCTTCTCATAGTGTAAAATTCTTGCTTAAGTAGTAGATAGCTTGCTCCTTTCCCCCGGTCTCATCGTATTGTCCCAACACGCATCCAAATGCATTGTCCAAAACTGACAGGTACAACAAAAATGGCTTCCCGGTCTCGGGAGGAACCAACACTGGTGGATTTGACAAGTACACCTTGATCTTATTGAAGGCTTTCCGACACTCCTCTGTCCATTTTGTAGTGGTATCTTTTTTCAGCAGCATGAAGATAGGCTCACAAATTATGGTAGACTGGGCTATGAATCTGCTAATGTAATTTATCTTACCAAGGAAACTCATCACATACTTTTTACTGTTGGGCGGCGGTAAGTCTTGAATGGCTTTGATCTTTGAAAGATCAAACTCTATCCCTTTCCTGCTTACAATGAAACCTAGCAATTTTCCGGCAGGGACTCTCCAAATGAACATTTTGCAGGGTTCAACTTCAAACTATACCTCCGCAAGCATTCGAAAAACTTCTTTAGGTCATCCAAATGTTCTAAACCATTTCGAGACTTGATGATGACATCATCCACATATACCTCGATCTATTTGTGAATCATGTCATGAAAGAGAGTTGTTATGACCCTCATGTAAGTAGCGCTAGAGTTCTTGAGGCCGAATGGCATGACTCTGTAGAAATAAATACCCCAAGGCATATTGCACACCGTCTTCTCTGCATCTTCTTTATGCATAGGATCTGATGGTACCTGACGAAACAATTCACGAATGACAGCAACTCGTGTTTCACGCAATTGTTGATGAGGATATGAATTTTTGGTAAAGGGAAATCATCTTTCAGATTGGCCTTATTAAGATCTCGATGATCCACACATATCCTGATCTTCCCATCCTTCTTTCGTACCGATACAATATTTGCCAACCATGTGGGATAATTGGTGACTCTCACCACGTTTGCCTCTATCTGATTAGTTACTTCTTCTTTTATCCTCAAACCTAAGTCTCGCTTAAACTTTCTTGGTTTTTGTTTGACTGATGGTCTAGTAGGATTGGTAGGAAATCGGTGCAAAACGATGTCGACGCTCAATCCAGGCATGTCTTCATATGACCATGCGAATACATCGATGTACTATCGGATGAGCTCAACCAATTCTTCTTTCTGATTTGCTTCCAAATGGATGCTGATTCGAGTTTCTTTCACGTCTTCTTCGCTTCCCAGGTTGACTACTTCTGTCTCTTCGAGGTTAGGCTTTTTCTGGCTTTCTAACTGTTCAATCTCTTGTGGGAGATTATCTGGCATCATGCTTTCATCGTATTCCTCGTAATCTGGATCGCTTTGCTTAAGGTTTTTGTTACATGTCATAATCGTGAAATGCGGGTTTTTTTCGTTTTAATTATTAAAAAGAAAAACTAAGTATAAATGAAGCGATAAATAAGTGTGCAATAATTTAAAGAACGCAATTCCTTCATTTCACCAAAAAGGAACGTCTAAGCATTCAATGAGACAATTAACAAAAGAGTACATGCACGGTTCAAGCCTCAATTGAACGTGCATTTTTTTCAAAAAGTTTTACAATTCCACATTACCAAGACTCCCAGCGAACCAAAGACGGGCTGGCGGTCCAATTTTGCAAGTCCTCTCCTAGAACGGCATTCCGAATGGTCGGTGTCTTGATATCAATTTTGTCATAACATTCCTCGATCATGGTCACGAACAACCTTCCCATTCCATTGACGATGTCGTCCTCTAGTGTTGAGCCCTGACCTGGACCCGAAACATGCTCTGGCATAAAAGTTTTCTTTCCGAAGTCACCGGTATAAGTATTTCCAATTGGAGACTGATACCCTATGCCAGCTCTACCTTTCTGCCCACTTGGCTCAATTGGCTCTATTATGCCATCTGATCGGGCTCCCAGCCCGGTTCCTGGTATGTACTCGTACTTCATAATTTCTCACATAGCCATATTTGATATGTATGGCGACTGCATACCCAGATTCTTCCCGGCCTCTTCTATCTCCCTGGTTTGCATGATCTCAACCGCATGAAAAGCGATCCCGTCTAATCCTTCTATGAATGTAACTGTATGTTCCAGATAAGCTGACTGGCTCTATTCGTTGTGGACTACAATCTCTTGACAACATCACTCAAACTTCATAAACTAATGGAGGGTAGACGAGACTACCCCTTCCATATGTATCCATGGCCTTCCCAATAATATGTTATATGAGGATGTAATGTCCATCACTTGGAACAGTATGAGAAACTCAACTGGTCCGATTTGTAGAGCTGAATAGATTTTCCCAATGACGTCATTCTATGACCCGTCAAAAGCTCTTATTCTAACATGACTTTCTTTCACTTCTCTCAGATGAATACCCAGTTCCCGTAGGGTAGAGAGCGGGTAGATATTGACCCCTGATCCTCCATCAACAATTACTCGGGGCACCACCTTATCTCTACATTTGACAGTGATGTGTAAAGCTCTGTTGTGACCCACGCCCTCTATGGGAAGTTCCATCTCCCCGATGGTTACTACCAGTGCCTTGCTGGTAGTGTTGCTTGGCATGCTCACTCCGCTTAACACTTTCATCAGGGCGTCTTTGTGACTATCAGAACTCATTAGTAGATCCATGATTGATATCTGCGTAGGGGTTTTCTATAATTGTTCCTAGACGGAGTATTCTTTAGTTGACATCTTCTTCTAGAATTATGCGGCCTTCGAATTTGTTATATTCCTTCTCTGAATCGGTTCCCTTCTTGGATTCCCTCGGTTTACTTACTCTAGAGCGTAACACCTCCCTGACCTAGTCATTCAATGAGACGCTGCAGAATCTGTCATCTTGGCTTTCCCTTTCTGTTGATATGTCCATGGGACTGTTTTGTATTCCTGATCCTCCTCATCCCTGATAACGGCGATGAAATGTTGCTGATATGTCAAGACCATAACTGTAGGTTTTAACTGTACAGTGAGCATCAGAATCCTTCGAGGTGGAACCCTCTCAGCCTCAGTATTTTTGATTATGGCGCTGATTCCTTTCAAGTCATACTCATCATCCAGGGTGATCATATTAGCTCCTTTTTTTGGTAGCGGGTTACGACTCACATTGGGTGGAGCTAGAGTGCATTGAATGGCTCTACTTTTGATCAGTTACTCAATTTTATTTTTCAGTCTGAAGCAATCCTCAGTATCATGCCCTGGTACGTTTGAATGGTAGACACATTGTTTGGTTGCATCAAAGTACTTTGAATGATGCTCAGGAATCCTTCCTTCTATCGAATGTATCAAGACAACTCTCCTCAAGCTTTCAAACAATTGAGCCAAAGGCTCAGCAATCGGGGTGTAGATTCTGGGACCTCTTTCTTCAAAATTTGGGCATGGTCAAGGTGCATAGGTGGGTTGGTTTTGATGAGTGGTAGTTTAAACTGGAGCGTATGGATATGGTGGATTTGGATTAGTATGGGCGCGAGGTAGGTTATATTGAGGTTGGGGATTGTAGTATGGCTGTGTATTATATACTGGAGCATAAGTAGGTGGTTGTGGGGAATGGGTATTTGGAGAGTAAGAGTTGTTTCCATGGTGTGGATTGGACTGGTAATAGGGAACGATTGCTGATACCTCTTCTTTTTATTTTTTCCGCTGCCTATTGAAGCAGATTGGATTGCTTTGCTAGGTGCTTTCAATGCGGCCATAGATTGTACCTTGCCAGACTTTATACCTTCCTCTAAAAAGTCTCCCATTTTAACAAGTTCAGGGAACTTCTGCCCCATCATGCCCATCATTTTCTCAAAGTAGATTCCTTCCTGAGCCCTGATGAAGTACTTAGTCAACTCACTGTCATCTAACAGAGGTTGTGCTCTAGCGGCCTCCGCCCTCCATCGACGTGCATACTTTTGAAATGATTCCGAAGACTTCTTCTGCAAGTTTACCAGGGCGAACCTATCAAGGGTAATTTTGGTATTGAACCGAAAATGGTTCATGAAATCTTCTTCCATATCCTTCCACTCCCTCCAATTCCTAGGATCTTGGTGAGTGTACAAAAGAAAGTGCCTCTCCTGTCAAACTCTTTATGAATAGCTTCATTCTCAACTTCTTATTTGTTCCTACTCCAACTAGTGTATCCCAGTAGGCTCTTAAGTGTGCATAGGGATCACCTGTCCCATCAAAAATATCAAACTTCGGAGGCTTTACCCTATCGGCATGTCCACATCAGGGTGTATACATGATGGTAGGCTATAATCTCGTATTTTATTCACTTATTTCACTCTAATTCATTGCACTTTATTTGTGTTTGGGCTTTAATTGGTAGTGTTTTGCACTTATTGTTTGTTTTATGCCTTGTAGGAGTGATTCCGAGCTATGTAGATGTTATGGAATGAATTCGAGCTATTTGGAGCTTTGAAGTCTGAATAAAAGCCTAAGGGAGGGTCGAGGACCAAGTTTTTAAGTCAAAAATCGAAGTTTGAGCCATACATGCCTATTTCTTGCTGCCTAACAGATGTTTAGCTCTCTGGATTTTCCCACTAATGCCCCACATGGTGCGTCGCCCCATGCAGCGTGCCTATGTAATTTTTACAGAGTGAAAATCCTATTTCGGCTAGGAGAAGATGGTTTCGTCTAGGCCCGACCCTACTTGGTATAAATACACGGAAAAACATTATTTATGGACTTTTGACATAATTTAGATCTAAGGAATCTAAAGAGGAGTTGGAAGAAGCAAAAGCATAAGGATTTCATCATTTCTTCCTCACTCAAGGCCCGAGTTTGGATCGAATTTATGTTTTCCTATACTTTAATTATATTTGTGATGAATTGCTCCATGTCTATGGAGTAGTTCTCTTTTGGGTTTGATGGATATGGTGTATTGATGATTGTTCGTGAATTATAACTCTAGTTTTATATATTGAAGCATTTTTGGATGATTTAATTGTTGCATCTATATTCACTAGCTCATGTAATCGAGAGAGGTATAACTTGTGATATCTTTGCATTATATTGTTGGTTGAGTTCATTAATTATTCTTAGTAATCGAAAGAGGCTAGTTGAATCATTGGTTAAACCTGGTTAGGAGGATAATCGAGAGAGGTTCTTCTAAAGACCAGTCCACTACGCATTCTTGCATATCTTTATGTGCTTAAATTGGTTCATCTTGTGAGGTTAAGACTTAATCGAGAGAGGAGTTTTTGCTGAATGTTTGAACTATTAATTGAGTGAATTCAAGAGACTCACTTCAACATTAGAAGTGAATTATCTAGAGTTAGATCCCAAATAATTATCTTGCACCTATCCTATCAAAACCCTATCTTCTCCCATTGATAATCTTCTTTGCTTATTCCTAGCTTCAATTGTCATTAGTCAATAGCTTAATATTCTTAGTTAATATTAGTTAGAAATCATATAAATCTCAATTGTTGATCATTTTGGATAGCAACCAAGCTAGAAACTACGAGAACACTATTTAAATCCAATCCATGCGGATACAATATTGTACTATACTATATTTGATTAGCGAGCATAATTTAGGTGTGAGTTTCGTGCTCGTCAATACACAGATCCTCATAATCTAGATTTTTTCTCCCTCGAGTGACCTAAAGGTTCTTCATTTGTTTCCTCAATTCCTGCAACTGTTTAGATACTGATTCGTCCTCCTTATACTTAGCTTCCCTTTCCATTTCAGCATATTGATCAACTTCATAAGGTAGCCTGACCGTGACGGGCACTGTGAAAGTGGATTCTAAAATAACTTATACAGGAGGAACATATCTCTCATGTGCAACAGTATGTGCCGCGGGTATGTGCTAGTTTTGGTTAGTGGTGATGGTGACACTATCACGAGGAGGGGTATGAACTGTGTTGGTAGCAACTGGTGGATTTTGAGGTGTTTAAATGTAATTTGGTACATAAAGGGTGTGTATAGGAGGGTTCGGGAGGTTTTCAAGGGTTATTGGGGGTATGATTTGGATGTAGGGATTGAAGTCGAGGGTATTATTTGTTTGGAGAGTAGTTGAAGGAAAGTGATCGAGGATCAGATCTAGAGAAGGAAAACAGGGTAGTTGTGAGAGAGTTTTCACAGCCAGATGCGCCAATTCCCGAATGTGTTGTACTTCCTCCCTCAATTATTCCATCTCTAGGGCCATCCTAGCCACATGTTCGTCATTCCGAGTATCACCCTTCTCTCCCGATTGCCTCGAGCTATTAGCTATTATTAGACCGTGTTCGGTCGGGTTATCTGTCGCAAACATCTTCTCCTTCGATCTCAAGTTGTATGGTGGTTCCGCCAGTTTTGGGTCAACACAAACCAACTTCATTTCTTTACAAGAATAATAATAAGTTAATACAATAAAACAAAAGAAAAAGAAAAAGACAAAGAACATAAGTTAGTTTCAGTGTTTGTACAAATATAGGCACATAAAGAAGTTAGTCCAAGTGTTTAAGCAAGCACATTTCCTAAAGTTCGGGGGACCGGTTTTTTCCAGAGGTAGGCCTAAATCGCGAATATTTGAAAAATAATTAGATTCGACACATTCAGATCCGAAGCGAATTTTGGTTTTCATAAATAATACTTGGATTGAAACAGGCGGGAGCAAATGTTGTAACATTGTTTTCAACACTCATAAAATTACATGGGCTCAACAAATTCATCCTTAGGGAAATGGAAGGGTTCGGATAAAAGATACAAGATGGGAAAATGGGTGAAATCAATCAGATTCTAACAACCATCCCCTGAATCTTTCCCCGTTTCTTCTTCTTCTTCTTCTTCTTCTTCTTCTTCTTCTTATTCTTCTTCTTCTTCTTCTTCTTCTTCTTCAAACTCTTCTTCATCATCATTTAACTCGAGCTCTTCCTCTAGGTTCTATCTCAGACTCAATTTGTATACATTCAACTACTCGGTCGTCATCCTCGGTAGGTGGCAGCATATGATCAATTGATCCTGGGACCACTTAACGGTGCATGGAGGTAGTCACGAGGTAGTGCGGCAAAATCTCACAATAGATTTGCAAAGCCGCTACTGCATCTTCCAGCCAGGCTATTCCCTCCCGGCTTGGTCGAGCTAGCTCATATTCTTCATTGATCTAGATATAGTATTCTGGAGTGCAGCACGAATTCTGACCCATTGGCATCGTGATTAGATCGTTCCACTCCTCCTGAAGCCTCCTTATCTTGGTATCGGGATCTGCCCATTATACTCGTCTTCATACAATGCCGTCTTCTTGCAAAGTGGTACATCCTGAATCAACTCGAACTGCCTGAGAACTCGTAGGGGTGCATATGGCTGGATGCCCTCGAGTCCTATCAACTCGATGAAATACTTCTGGGGAGTCCTTAGAATTGCCATGCCGCTCAACCATGACATCTTCTAGTTTATCCATTCTCCATTTAGGTTGGTCAGCATCTCTCTCTATTCTTCCTGTTCATGCGGGGAGATCCAATGCCTCATCCTCTCACTATGGCTTCAAATCATATTTCTAACACCCACAAAGTAGTCAACTGTGGCCTCTCGTAGAAAGAAGTGCTCTGTGGCCCATATTTAGAGTAACAAGTTGCAGCCCTTAAAGAAATTGTACCCCTGTGAACATGCAGATAATGCTATGAGAATATCTGCTAAGACCATAGGTACCAAAGTGGCTTGGAGGTTGCCCCGGAATGCTTCCAAGACCACAAGAAGCAAGTTGATATTGATTTGTCCTCTCCTTTCCTAGAAATCTAGCATTCCTAGCAGCACCAATGAGAAGGTTATGGGTCAGAGACTTTTCCAGGTTGCTTGATCATACTCAAACTCTCCTAAGTACCATTTGTAGCTATCTCGATATCCAAAACTGTTGAATAATTGGTCCAGGATTACCCATCCATCTTCAATGTTCCTCAAGCTTTGACTACCCGCCAAACCTAAAGCATCGAGAAACCTATAGCCGGGCATGGTGACCGGTAGTATTGGCTTCCTCCTTCTAATGGCAGCTCTATGAAGCTGGTAACTTCTTCTAATATTGGCACCAACTCACAGTCAGCGAACATGAAAACCACTTTGGTCGGATCCCAAAATTCTATCAGTAAGCGGGTAAGCACCCTATCGGCCCGGATGTTCAGTAAGGCAGTCAATGCTCCTAGGTGCATCCTGATTTCGTATCCATGCTCTCGATGGATGTTGTTCCACCATTTCTTTAGCTTGTGCGGTGCTCCCATTACCATATTGATTTTGGGAATGTTCTGGTTGATTTCCATTTTTGAAGAGGGTAGATAAAAGGGTTTGATAAGTGTTTGCTTCGAATCTTTAGTGTCTCATCATGATTAGTTCGTCTTTCCATAAACGTCATGTCATTGGGTGCATGACCCGTTGACATTGCGGTGGTTTTCCAAATTGTGTGTCGATGCCAAGGACCAACTCACCTAAGGTTTATGTAATATGACCTATGTTTGCTAGAGTAGAGTGTTTCCTAACTTTGAGTTGGACTAAATACTATGAGAAGTTATGTCTTGACCTAACAAAGCCATTTTCTGAAACTAAAGAATTTTGAAAAAAAGGTTCGGAGGGGTGTAAAAGACAACCCTCGTGTGCCATTGTGTATGATAGTATACAACCATGACTCGACAGGAAAGAGTGTGAATGACAGTATATATAAAGCGATAACAGATAGAGGGATGTTAATAATAATATTGAAGCAAGCAGATAAGTACATAATGAGCAAACATGATAGGTATGCACATAGTTGCAAATTAAACACAGGTAAAGCAGTATACAAACATTCCTAAATTCCAAATCCAGTCTAAATCTGCTAAGATTAGAATCTAAGTATGAATCCCCAGTAGAGTTGCCATGTTGTTGCACCTTATTTTGTACGAGTCAAAATAAGATTCAACTAGTGATTTTCCTGTTGATGATAAAAATGAGTCGCTACTTAATATTTAAAAGTATACTAGGGTACCTGTTTTAGTTATTAGATTATTATCCTATTAGTCTGCTAACCGATGAGATTTGGGTAAGGATTCTTGTTCTTCTAAAGGGAAGGTGTTAGGAACCCCCTAAAATCTACCTGAGGTTGCTGCATAGGACTTAGACTAGGTTTAAGGAATTAGATGTCTATATTCTACTTAGTGCTTAATGTGTATGACTTACCTTATATCACGTTTTAAAACTTATCGTTTTGAAAGGTAGGTAGTATATGTACTTTTAAAAGAGGATATAGGTTTCACTTATAAAAGCCTTTGAGAAAAGTCTACATAATTGAAAGAATTTTGGAAGTATATCTATAGTGTTTATATTTGCAAGCTTTGTAAAATATGGCTAAGTTTTAAAATACTTCATCTTTTAAAATGGTATGGCTACTTGTATAATTCTCGTAAAGTAAAGGTTGTTAAAGAAGTAGGCCTTAGGTATACCTTGAAGATTGATTCTCGAATTTTGTACTCGAATTCAAACCATTTAAAAAGTCCTTAATTGCAGCAGTGTTTGATCTGCAGAAATAGCCATCTTTTGGAAACCATTTCTAGTTCGTTTCTTTTTCTGCTTGTTTTAAAAAGAGAAGGCTGTTGACTCTGCAAATCTGTCTTAGTTTCAAAACTTCATGGAAATCGTTAGTAAAAATAATAGCGAAAGTTGAATAATAGAAGTGATTAACAATTAAAATGAATTACTACTAAGTTGCGGTACTACTCTTCGTTCTTTAAGGCTTGCCTATGTTGTGAATATAAATCTAAGAAGTGGAAGAAAAGTATTCAATCAATATCATCAGTGTTGGATACACAACAAACAACAACAAATAATTAAAAGCAATAGAGGAAAGAGATGGACTCTTGGTTTGGGCCTGAAGAAAATTAGACCCAGCAGATAGCGAAGACAAACAACAACAGCTCCAATAACTCCAAGGTTCAGGCAACGAATTTGAGCCTGAGTTCTTTGAGAACTCTACAGGCCCAATTTAAACACATGTACAAAAATAAAGAGAAAGTCATTAGACATGTAGCCCAATATGTTAATTAAACATAAGTGACACCAACATAGACCCAAGATAAACTGTAACAATCAACAGTAATCAAGAATGCAAAATTAATATGAAGTCACATATAGTAGAGCAATTCATAGTGAAAAACTTTGATTTTTATTGAACACTAAAACTAAAGAGATTAGCAAATGTCAATAGATTAAAGTCTTAGGGTAAAATTCCATTCATGGCCGAGATACCCTTTAGATCCCCGGCACTTCAAAGTTTACAAGCATCTCAAGAACCCGAGCAGTGCTTGTGTCAGGGAGATTAGTTCAACCATGAACTAAATTATACTCCCAAATAACCCTAGCTACTCACACTTACACTTCTCTGCAGGTTTATGTACTAATGAGGAACTTAATGTAAATCCCAATACCACAGTGGTGACTATACAAAAAGAGAGGTATTTTGTTTTTACAAATAACTATTTAGAACACCAAAACATCATCAAATTTGTCATAGTTTGCACACAAGCATACATTGTCTTATACTTTATCAGGCCTAAGAGTGCTCAACATGATCGGTATAGGTGCTGGCAAGCAATGGGAACATAACAACACATTAATATAAGAACTCAGAATAAGTAAGTCATGCGACTCAAAGGAGTATAGAAAGTATCAGATGTGTCAGTCTCAATAATCCTACTAGCATGTTCATGCTTATAAAAATCATTAGATGTGATCATGTACTTAGTCATGTATATATACTTAAGAGGAAATCTAATAACACTCCACTCCTCACTAAGTATGAGAGTTAACGGTCCACTTCAACATTCTTAAAAGGTCGGGGCAGGCAAATACATTAACAAGTAGCCTCTAAAGTGATTTTTTCATTCCACCTAGGTTGGTTAAGAGTTAAATGTACAGTCCTACATTCAAACAAGGTAAATAAATATTAAAGGGGGCCTCCTAAGTCCATGAGTAACTGCAGTAAACTTAGTATGTTTCATTAATATGGAAGCATAGTCACAAACATGATATACACGCAGCAATTCCCTTCTAAGATAGGGATGAGTATAAAACTTACAATGGATGACCTTTACATGCTATATTCTAACAAAACTACAATATTACGATATGACTGTGTACCAAACAACATGGGGTTATACTAACAATGTCCTTATAGTGGTCCAGAATGGTGAAATTTTATACTAGGAAAGTATATTCCAATTATAAGCTAAGCAGTTTAGTCTGTCATAATGAAGTTCTACAACACTTGATTCTATCAGATGGTATTCACTATAGCAGGTGCAACTTTTAATATGGTTTCTAGGCATGACTTGAACTAAATGGATAGCAACAAACAAAGCTACAATACAGAGGTTAATTAGAGCTTAATCCAGTTATTTTGAGGCATTATCTCATACAGTGAAATTTACATATCTGATAAAATAGTTATGGAAACTGACAAAAGGTTCATTTAAGATTATTAGTCAGTATCAGTCAACATCTAGGGGTTTATCAAGGTTCTCTATCCTCTATGTGATAGTACAACATGAAAACATAGGCCAGAGTGTGAGAGATAAGTAGGAACTTTATTTTAAAGAAGGATAGAGCACATAAAGACAAAGAGATGATGTACAAGAACACATATGAAACATTCTTTAGAAAGGCAAGACTAAAAATAGAATAGAGTCACAGATGCCATGTGGCTCAGATCATCAGAATAATTATAGAAGTTCAGAATAACAGACTGTTCACATTGAGTAAGCATGCTTTAGTTGTGCATGTTAAGTATGAAATTAATCACGATGAAGTTCAATTTAGCACCCTAGCACAACAAATGAATCTTAACATCACAAATATAAGTTAATCAGGTTCCTAAAGCATAATTTGGATTAGGTGAATAACAATTGCCAGAATATACATAAGAACAAGTGCAAAGGCTCAGCAGGTACTAATCCAGTTGATTCATAACATGTTTATATAATGGAATTCCATATATGATCACATATTCATGAAGGTTTGTAGAAAATCATCACAAAGATCTTTTAGAGTTATAGAATCACAGAGGCACATTAGAAGGAAGAGGTCGGGGTCCTATCCCGACCATCTAACAAGTGTTGTACTTTTAAGGCTTGTATATTGATTATTGTGTGTTTACTATGTTCTGCATGGCCTTGCTGGCCTTGATAATGTTATGTTGACATCTATTGTGGCCTTGTCAGCCTTAGACACATTCGGCCTTGTTTGTGTGTATGTGTGTGTATTTGTTTTGGGTTGTCCACCTATCGATGTTGTTATATCTTTCCTGGCTTCAGATTGTTATATGTTGTGGCCTAGTCGGCCCCAAATGATTTGTATCTATTGGTTATATGATTTTAGGTTGATATGCTCGGTCAAGTGAGGCACCGGTAGTTGGTCTCTCCTCCCCAGATTTGGGGCGTGATAATATCGCCCAACTTCCCCATAACCCTTTCTTAAACTACTAACACAAACACACAAGAAACAAAACAAAACAAATCTAGAGGGGCTGGGGATGGACCATTATAAAAAAGAGATGATAGAAGAGAGAAGATAGATGAAAGATGAACTTACCTCGATTGTTCGTGCAAGGGGAACTGGTATAGAGGTGTTGAGGGAGAGAGAGAGAGAAGAGTTAGGGAAAGAACAAGGGTTGGGTGTGGTTAAACAATAATAGGGAAATAGGGGAAGGTTTTATGTGTTTTATTCCGACCGACCTTGGCTTGCAGGGGATGCTAGCGACTTGAGGTCTCTATACGAGCACTAATATTCTATCATAACAATGCTCATGATTTTCGTGATCCACTGCCTCCAAAAAATTGAGGCTTCCTTAGGGACGCCCAGGTCTCTCGCAATGTGAGGACTTACGGTGATCCCTATGGAGGTTGTCTTCTATATCTTTTTACTTGTTACCTTCTATCTTGATATCCTTGATTCGAACCTAGTCTTACCGTCTTATCTTTCACCTGCACCACTCATGAGACATGTCAAGTGACGAAAAATAAAATAAAACACTAAAATTAAAAAAAAAAAAATTGGGTTGTCTCCAAACTAGCGCTTGATTTCATGTTGTAGCACGAAGTACAAGTACAACAACCATGTGTTTCTTCCCATGAAACACCTAATTAACATCGCAGTATGATGCAGAATCCCAACCTAGACATCAGTGAGTATAACCTTTGTATTTTTGCGATCGAAGTCACCTCCTTAATAATGCTTAACTGTTTGCCCGTTCACTAAGAATGTCCTTTCACCATTTGTTGTTCGTAAGTTAATCGCACAATATGGAGTGAATTTCACCACCTCAAACCAAAATGACCACCTTGAATTGATCTTTCCAAGGAAGGGTTTGAGCCTCGAGTCGAATAAGAGAACCTTTTTACCTGGCTCAATGTGACATGGCTGCATGTGTTGTCGTGCCATCTTTTGGTTTTTTCATTGTAAAGTTTGGCATTCTCATAAGCATGTATCTTGAAATCGTCTAACTCATTCAATTGCAATAGTCTCTTCTTATAAGTTACCTTTGTGTCCATGTTTAACATTTTGACTGCCCAGTAGGCTTTATGTTACAGCTTGACCGATAAGTGACGTGCCTTTCAATACGCCAGCTTGTACGGTGACGTCCTAATTAGAATCTTATATGTAATTCTATATGCCAAAGAGTGTCATCTAACGCCACTGCCCAATATTTTCTATTAGTGCTCCGAATCTTCTCTAAGATTTGCTTCACCTCTTTGGTAGGTAGAGCGACCGCTTCTACCAACTTTAAGACATAGTCCACCGCTAGCAAAATATACTTGTTCCTATGAGAAGATGGAAATGGTACAATGATATTTAATCCCTCAAACATTAAAAATCTCAACTTTCAGGATACTGGTTAATGGTATCTTATTCCTTCTGGTAATGGTCCCAGTTCTCTGACATGGATCACACTTCTTTTGAATGCATGAGGATCCTTGCATAGAATTGGCCAGTAGAATTCCGATTGAAATACCTTAGCAGCTTTTCTGTCATCCCTACGGTGGCAACCATAGGTTGAGGCATGGTACTTATACAAAATTTGGACCACCTCCTTCTTTAAAAGTATCTCCTCATCAACTGGTTGGCACACAACCTGTAGAAGAATAGTATATCCCAAAAGTAGAAGTTCACATCATATAGGAACCACTTCCTCCCCTCAGTTGGTAGCTCTAGAGAAAGTACTCCACTCATTATGAATTTCACATAACCAACATACCGTGGAGGGAGATCATGTGTGATGGAAAAGAGTTGGTCATCTTAGAATATTTCCTTAATCTTTCCCCCTTCTTCCACATGCTTCTGGTTCTCTAACATTGATTAGTGATTAGCTACATAATTCTATGTTCCCTTCCTATATTGTATTTTCAAGTCAAATTCATGTGACAATTAAACCCATCTCATTAATCTAGATTTGGATTCTTTCTTGGAAACCAAATACGCGATGTCTACTAGATCAATGTGGACGATGAATTTAGTTCCCACCAAGTAGGCTCGAAATTTATCAAATGCCCACACAACTACCAAGAGTTCCATTTTAGTGGTTGTGTATTTTATCTTGGCATCATAAGGTTTTACTAGCATAATATATGGAGTGAAACACCTTTTCCTTTCTCTTACCCAACACTATTTCAACAGCGAGGTCATTCGCAACACACATTAGTTCAAACAGTAAAGACCAATCAAGTGCGATGATGATTGGTACAGCCACCAATCACTTAGCCTTAGAATGACTTCACCATATATTTTTTTACCAACCTACACAAAGGAGTAGTAGGTTTAGAAAAATCCTTAATAAAACATCCATAGAAACCTACGTGTCCCAAGAAGCTGTGGACGCCCTTCACAAAGATGGGTGGTTGTATCTCTCAACTGCCTCCACCTTAGACTTGTCTACTTCAAACCTGTGCTTTGATACTATATGTCCCAAGATAATACCTTCTTGCACCATGAAGTGACACTTTTTTCAATTGAGCACTAAGTTTGTTTCTTCACAAAGAGCTAGAAAAATTGCCAAATTCCTTAGAAAATCATCATGGGACGACCCAAAGACTGGAGAGTCATCCATGAAAACCTCTAAATATTTCTCCACCATGTTAGTTGAAATAGCCATCATACACATTTGACAATTTGTCAGTGCATTGCATAATCCGAACGACATCCTCTAAATGCAAAAGTTCCATAAAGACAAGTAAACATAGTTTTCTCCTGATCCACTAGAGCTATGACTATTTGATTGTAGCCCGAGTAACTGCCAAGGAAACAATATTACTCATGTATGGCTAGCCTTTTCAAAAACTAATCAATGGAAGGAAGGGGAAAGCAATCCTTTTGTGTAGCCTTGTTGATATTTTTGTAGTTAATGTATACTCTCCAGCCCATCACCATTCTAGTGGATGTCAACTTTTTTTGCTTGTTCACCACAATATTCATTCCTCCCTTTTTCTGCACACACTGGACTAGACTCACCCAACTTCTATTAGAGATGGGAAAAATGATCACAGCATCAAGCCGCTTAATAATCTCCTTCTTCACCACTTCCTTCATGATGAGGTTTAACCTTCTCCATTGTTCATCACTCGGTTGGTGTCTTTCTTCCAATATATTCTTATTCATGCAGAATAATGGACTGATTCCCTATCTATAATGGTCCAGCCAATGGCTTGCTTATAATCCATGATCAATTGCAACAGTTTATCCTCCTGCAAATGAGATAGACCAAATGAGATTAGTACTAATAGAGTTTCATAAGTACCCATATTGGCATAGCGTAAGTGCGATAGTAAAAGCTTGAGATCAAGTTCTGGAGCCTCCTCAGTAGATGATTATGGTGGTGTCAAAACCAAAGATCTATAAATTTCCTCAAGTATCTTCAACCCATGGACATACTGATATGTCGTGTTGAGAACTTGCACTAACTCTTATACTAACACGTCTTCACACTCCTTTTATCTCCTAGCAATGCCCTATTCAGAAGGCCTTCCATGATTATGTACAGTGCTATTCTTGCTGCATTTTCATCCACGACTGTAATTATGGCCAAGTCTTCGTAGTGAGATTGTAATTTGAGTTCTCTATACACATTGAAAACCTCTACTCTGTCGCCCATTCTCATGGTCATTTGATCTTCAAAAACATCAACAATCACTCGGTCAGTGTCTAGGAATCGTCACCCTAAGATAAACATGAATTTTTGATTAGGCTCGTAATCTATGATGATGAAATTAGATGGGAATATGAACATCCCCACTTGGATCAACTCATCTTCAATAACACCCTCTGGAATTAGTAAGGATCTATCTACTAATTGTAATACCACTGTAGTAGGTCGAGGATCTCCCCGCCCTAGAAGTTGGAACACGGACAAGGGCATCTATCTTATGCTTGCCCCAAGATCACACAAAGCTCGCCTAATTGCATGCTTCTCAATTGAAATTTGGATTGTGAACTCCTTTGATCCTTCAATTTAGGAGGTAGCTTACTCTGAATTCTCGAACTGTACTCCTCTATGAGTGCAATGGTTTCAAACTCAGTCATCATGTGCTTATTTTCCTCAATATCCCTGATGTACTTTGCATATTTTGGTAATTCTTGTCAGATTTCTACCAATATAATTTTAATTTGAACTTGCTTCAAAATATCCATGAAATTATATGCTGGATTATCCTTCCATTTCTGCAATGTTTTAGGGAAAGGAGGCAATGGCTTGTCAACTATAGGTTTATGGCTTTGTCGCCACCTCTTTCTCTGCTTTTCCTGCCTCTTTCGTAATTGTAAGATCAATTTTTGCTTTGGTATACTTATCATCAAAAGTCACTTTCTTCTTGGATGGGACTTCCTATAGATCTCTCCCGTTTCTCAGTGTCACAACATTAACTTGACACGGTTGGGTCGTTATGTTTTCCACCTCTTAAACATACATTCTTCCTTGAACAGATTTAAAATAACATTTGAACTGTAAATATGGTGTGGATATATGCTCTACATATCTGGCTCTGTTTACCATCTAGCCTCATTGCTCAACCTCCTTGCTCGGTTGACCTTTCCAAAGAACTTTTACCGAAGCAATCTTTTTTGACCTTAGTTTCTGCAATTGACTGTTAAAAATAGCTATCAGCTCTTCTTCATAGGTCAAATTATCATCCAAATTCACTATGTTGAAGTCCAAAACATATGACTTATCTTCATTATACTGTCAACGCGTAGAAACATAAATTACCGAATGAACCCCCGAAAGGCGAGGAAGCAAGCAAGCTTATAAGCTACCTCATCAACTCTATCTAACACCTAAAATGGGATAATAAACCTCAGACTCAACTTTCTTTTCTTCCCAAACCTCATTTCACCCTTCATGGGTGAAACTTTCAAAAGTACCTTATCACACTCCATAAATGCCACATCGTGAACCTCCTTGCCAGCATAGCTCTTTTTCCTACTATGAGTTGTACGAAGTCACTCGTGAATCAACTTCACCTTTTCAGAATCATCTCGCATTTGTACTCAAATTTCACCTAGATTCACCGCGCTCAAACCAACTAATAATATAATAATCGACCATACAAAGCCTCATACAAAGAAATCTGAAAGTTAAACTTATGATGATAATTGTAAGAAAACTCTGCCAAGGGCAAGAATTGGTCCCAGTAACCTCCAATGTCAATCACACAAGCTCCTTAAGAATCTAAATGGTCTGGTTGAACTTACATCAGTATGCGGGTGAAAAGAAGTGCTAAGCACAACTTGTATACCTAACTTCCACCGCATAACTCTCTAAAGTGAGATGTGAACTGAGCATCCCGATCTGAAACAATAGATATAGGCATATTATGCAAATGGACTATCTCTCGGATGTAAATCCGGGCCAGCCTCTCCGAAGTACAAGTAGTCACCACTGGTATAAAGTTCACAAACTTAGTAAACTATCAACGATGAACCAAATGGCATAAAACTTTCTCAAAGTACGTGGTAAGCCTACCACAAAATCCATTCCAATATGCTTCAACTTCTAGTCCGGTATAATCATTTTCTGAGTCTACCCACCTGGGTTTTAATGTCATGTTTCATCCTCCACCATCAATAATGTTGCTTCAATTTACGATACATCTTCATAACACTTGGATAAATAGAATGCCACAAACTGTGAGGCCCCTCAAGTATTAATTCCCTCAGACCATCAACAATAGGAACACGCGAGCGACCCTGGAGTCGCAATAATATCTACGGACAAAAGGGTCGCATTTGCGACACTGTATATGCGGTCTCACTGCGAGCCTGACTAATTTTACCGACCTTTTACATTTGCATTGCATATGTGACTCCACAGGTGTGTCCACTTCCTTCATAGGTGCATAAATGACCCAAGCTTACCAATCTTCGCAAGCACACTTACGATATCTGTAGGTGTGATTTTGCACCTGCGGCCCCCTCTTCGCATCGGTAAAAACACCCCAGATCAACTCAATTCTGCAGATGCAACATACTAGTCGCACCTATGTCCTTGCACCTATGCTCAAACTTTCGTTAGTGTATTGCACCAAACCAGAACTACCAAACCATTCTCAAATGGTCTGAAACCAATCTGAAATGCACCCGAGTCTCCTCGGACATTGTCTATTCATACCAACAAGTCTTAATATCTAATCCAAACCCAAAGATCCAAATCATCATGAATAAAATAAAATCTACAAATCGAAGACAAAAATCCATCTCTTAACTTTCAAACCATCCAATTTTTCCGAACACGTCTGAATCATGCCTAAACATTTCGGATTCCAAATTAATTTCGCATACATCTTCCAAACCACTAATTGTGCCTATTCCAATTTTCAAAATAACAATCTAAGTCCGATATCATTAAAGTCAACTATTGGTCAAACCTATAAACTCTCTAAACCTTCAAATTTCCAACTTTCTACAATTAGTTCATAAATCTTTTAGGAACCTCCAAATACAAATTCGAACACACACCTAAGTCCATAATTACAATACTAACCTATTCTCCAATCACCAATCTGAAGTCGTCTATTCGAAATTCAAACCTTGGTCAACTCTTACAACTTCGGCTTCCAACAATGGTACTATGTTTTATATTTTATTCCTAAACCTTTCCTAAACCAAACCAACAATCCCTGCAAGTCATAAAACAACAAACAAGCATACGTGAAGCATCAAATAGGGAAATGGGGCTCAAATACACAAAACAACCAACTGGGTCGTTACATTCTCTCCCTATTAAATAAATATTCATCCTCGAACGAGTTTTGAATCATACTTGGAATGTCAAAATGATGAGGATAAGTGCTCCGCATATTTATGCTCAGTATCCCAAGTTGCTTCCTTAGACAATTGACCTCTCCATTTAACCTTCACTGATGCAATATCTTTAGATCTCAATTTCTGAACCTGCATATCCAAAATGGGCACCTACTCTAATTCATAAGCTAGATTCTCATCAAAATGCACTTAATTGAAATCCAACACATGTGATTGAACCTTATAACACTTTCGAAACATGAAAACATAAAATATCGTGTAAATTACCGATAAGCTGGGTGGCAAAGCAAGTCTGTAGGCCACCTCACCAATACTTTCGAACACCTCAAATGGACCAATATACTGAGGGATTAACTTGCCCTTCTTCCCAAATCTCATCACACCCTTCAAAGGCGAAACTCTAAGAAGCCTTATCACCCTCCATAAATGCTACATCACGAACCTTCTGGTCCGCATAACTCTTTTGTCTAGACTGAGTTGTGCGAAGCCTCTTCAAAATCAACTTCATCTTCTCCAAAGCAATAGACCAAATCTTTGTTAGATCCAAGTTTTAATTATAAAAAATAATATATCTTTGCTTGTAGGAACACTCCAGGAGCAAAGGAAAGGAAGATTGTCAAATATCTATGAAGGAAGACAAGAAAGAAGGAGCAAAGAAAAAGAAGAGAAAGATCCTCTAAGATCTAACAGTCCATACGAAGGAAGATAATAAAGGAAGGACAAACATCAAAGGAGATTGAGATTGCTTAGAATCCTCTTGATATATCTATCAATGCACTAAACATCCACTTATTAAAGGAAGGCCGTTGACTCCCGAAATCAAGGAATCTATTTTAGGCTGTTTGAATGAAAGAAAGATTTGCTCAACGACGGAAAGCTCTATCAAAACCACCAGTCAAGACAAATCAACAGAAGCTCCACACTTATTCTTGAAAAGAATCATTCTACGATTCATTCCAAGGAGCAATTCCCTTGGGTCTGTAATCTCTCATGATATGCCACAATCAGGATTAAAAGCAGAGCCCTCAAAGTGTATATATACAGTGAGACAACCAAGAGAAGAAACATACTTTGATCGAACCAAGTTTGTGCTCTTTGCTCTACTCTAAACAAGCATTGTAACCCGAGTGTGATTTATTGTGTAACTAGTAGAGAGAAGGAAGAGAGAAAAATATTTATGAGGAATTGTATCAAAATTACAATGAGTTTACTTAGTACAAAAAAGGCAGTTGGTGTTCGTGACAACATGAACACACATGTACGATGTTTTCAAGGAGTTTTGAAGAGAGAACCCTCTTGCAACCCAAGGGGATTGGAGTAGGATTCACATTGAATCCGAACCAGTATAAAAATACTTGGTGTCATTTAATTCAACATTTTACATTCTGTCTTTAGCTCTTACCTCGCATCTATTTCTAGTCGGCTAATTGTTAAACTAGTCAACTACTTAGCTATAAAAAGAAAAATCGACAATTAACCCCCCTCCTCTTGCACTTCCAATTAGTATCAAAGTGGGTCTCACATTTTGATTTTGCTTAACAGCTAGTAAGAAAATATCATGTCAAATTAAGTAACCATCGGGGCTCTATTCCAAGAAGGAACTTCACAGGAAAGGTCTCCATACTTTAATGGACAACACCTTTTGCATTGGAAAGTTCGCATGGAGATCTATGTGAAATACTATGATGTCAAAGTTTGGCACATAATCAAAAAGGGAGACTATCTAATTCCAATAGAAAAGTCTGGCATGAAAACAAATGGACAAACATCCACTGAACCCATTGATCTAGATGAGTATTCTGATAAGCAAATGGCAGTAATACAAGTTAATACCAAGGCATGAAATCTTCTATACAATGCCACAAGAGGAGAAGAATATGAGAAAATCTCAATTTGTCATACTGCTAAAGAAATGTGGGATAAGTTGGAAGTAACTTATGAATGGACAAGCAAAGTTAAGAAAACAAGGATAAATTTGCTTAGCCATGACTATGAACTTTTTAAAATTAGAGAAGGAGAATCCATTGAGAAAATATTTGCTCGATTTAGCAAAATTATATTATATTTCAAAGCCTTTGAAAAACCATACTCAAGAGGTGAGACAGTTAGAAAAATTCAAATGAGTCTACGTACTACTTGGCAAACAAAGGTAGTAGCTCTTGAATATCAAGATCCAGGTAAATTGACATACGATGAACTACGAGGAGATCTCATTGCCTTTGAGAAAACATATTGCTAAAAACAAGTACAGAAAGAAAAGAAGAAAATAATTGCTTTCAAAACCTCGATCGAAGGATCTGAAGATAAAAATGAATAAGAAGCCGAGGAACTAGAACAAGACATAGCCATTGGCTCCAAAACAATGAATGGGCTAATGAGAATATACATGAATACCAAAAAGGGAAGAATGTCTTCCAGAAGAAACTCAAGGCAATACAACGAACAAGAAAAGAACGATGGAAAATGGTATGCATGTGGAAAATATGGTTATACACAAGCCAAATGCCCAGATCTCAAAAGAAAAGTTTCAAGAGGATTTAACAAAAATAAATCCTTTGGAAGCTATAGTGATGAAGACAATTTAGAGCATGAGGAAATTGCAAACCTATGTTTCATGACTATATTAGAAAACGATATGAACAAGTTCTCAGGTTGCTGGACATATGAAGATGTTTACGATGACGACATCAAGGAAGCAACAGAAAATTGCTTCATGGCACGTGGTGAATCTAGTGTGGTAAGACCTTATGAATGTGATAGATGCAATGAATTACAAGACATTCTTGATCTCACCCTAAAAGAGTCTCAAAAGATTCTGAATGAATTTAGGAGACTAAATAGGGAGAAGAAGGACTGGAAACTTAAACTTGAAGTTTGTGAAATCGAAAGAGATGTTATTTTAAGAAGAAGTTCAAGAATTAAAATTGCAACTCAATGGAATGCGCAAATCCACCAGTCACAGCTTTGTCAGGTCAAACCAAGCGACTTATAAGTCAACTGGAAATAGACCTATTGAAAATGGATCTAGTTGTGACACTGCCAGTAGATCAAATGGTAAATCCATTCCTGTATGTCATTGCTGTAATAGAACTGGACTTAAATATTCTTTTGTAGATTTTGTAACTCAAATATTCCAGGATGGATCTAGAAGCCCAAAAACAATAATTACTAGAACTAACCAAAAAGGACCTACCTAAGAGAAGGTACTAATTTTATTTTATAGGAACACCATAGGAAAAGTCAAAAAAAGGGAAATGGCACCTAGACAGTTCATGTTCCAGTCACATGACAGGCGACAAGAATCTATTCAAAGAAGGTACAAAAATAAATGGAGGAAAGGTCAAATTTGGTGATGATTCGAAAGGTAAAATCGTTGGCATCGTTTCAGTTCCATTCAATAATAACTGGGATATCACAGTAGTTTATCTTATGGATGGACTCAACTATAATCTTCTGAGCATAAGCCAACTGTGTGACTCTAGATATGAAGTCAAATTCAAGAAAGCAGACTGTGCTATTGAGGATGAGACAAGTAAAATTATTCTGCCAGGAAAAATGTATTAAAATGTTTACATTCTAGACTGCATTGAAAGTTTAGATGGTCACATTTGTCTGGCATCCATATCTAATGACCCATGGCTTTAGCATAAGAAACTTGTCCATGCAAGCAATGCACCTAATTGCAAAACTTTCTAGACATGACCTAGTCATTGGTCTTCCTAAGCTCAATTTCTCTAGGAATCATGTATGCGATGCATGCCAACTTGGAAAACATACCAGAAACTCTTTCAAACCCAAAGATATTGTATCCACAACCAAGCCCCTACAACTACTACACATGGACTTGTTTGGACCTACTAGAACTATTAGCATTTGAGGTAAACAATATGCATTTGTTATTATTGATGACTACTCACGCTTTACATGGGTAATATTTCTATCACACAAAGATGAAGCTTAGAAAAACTTTGAGATCTTCTACAAAAGAATTGAGAGATAAAAAGGGTACCTCATTTCAACCATAAAAGCGATCATGGAGGTGCATTTGAGAGGACATCATTTGAAGAATTATGAAATAATCAAGGATACACTCACAACTTCTCAGCCCCTAGATCATCTTAACAGAATGGAGTGGTTGAACGCAAAAACAGAACTTTACAAGACATGGCCAGAACAATGATATTAGAACACTCTCTACCAAATCACTTTTGGGCAGAAGCAAGCACGGCGTGCCATATTCTCAACAGATGTCTAATACGACCTATTATAAAGAAGACTCCATACGAACTGTGGAAAGATAAAAGGCCAAACATAGGATACTTTCATTCCTTCGGAAGCAAATGCTTCATTCACAACAATGGTAAGTTCGATCCAAAGAGCGACGAAGGTATATTTCTTGGTTATTCAAATAATAGTAGGTCATTTAGAGTTTATAACAAACGTACATTATGTATAGAGGAATCAATTCATGTTATCTTTGATGATAATAACCCTGAAGGAATCATTGCAGGTGATGAAGACATCAATGAAGACGTATCGAAGACGAATGAATCTTAGGAACAAAAGAAACCCACTAACAGCAGCAATGAACCTACAACGTCGACTAATAAATCTATTAGCGATCATGCTGAAGCTCAGAAGGAGTCAACTACTCATCCAGATGAAACAAGACCACATGAATGGAGACGTAAACGTGAATATCCATAGAAATTCATCATAGGAAATCCAAATGATGGAATGAAAATCAAAGGAGCCCTCAATAAAAAGTTTAACATCGCACTTATATCTCAAATCGAATCAAAGAAGGTTGACGAAGCCTTAAAAGTGTCAGGACCCCAATTTCCCTCCGTAGGATGTCATGATAGAACCTAGTCTTTAAGACTAGGTAAGCCTAACACTTACTGAATAAATGGCAAAAGAATCAACCAACAACTATTAAATATGAGACCGAAATTTTTATACAAAGCCAACAATCCCAACACCGGTAGTACAAGTCATAAGCTCAACTGAGTTTGCTAGAAAATCTCTAAGTACAACTATTCCGGAATAGAAATAAATTGTACACAAATAACTTCTGAAGGTGACTCCAAGGCCTGCGAACGCGACGACAGGTATACCTTGAAGTCTCCACAGCTATATCTGATCAGCTATCTAACAATCCACAGACTCCGAAGTACTTGGATCTACACAAAAATATATAGAAGTGTAGTATGAGTACACCACGGTCGATACCCAGTATGTATCAAGACTAACCTCGATGGAGTAGTGACGAGGTACAAGTCAAGACACTCACTAGACAAAGTAACCTGTGCAGTATAGAAGTATAAATCTAATAATAGAAAGCATAAATCAGTAAATGACAACAAAATCAACATGTGATATAAACAATAAAGCAACAAGAACACCAAGAAGTATCGTTGAAACCAAATAAGGAACACAGAGGACAATCAATTAATCAAGCCGTGCTAACACAAGATTCATAACGAAATCACCCTGTGATACCTCATCTCATAGTCACAAGTCACGGGTCTCAACCCACCATCATGTACTCACGACACCTCGTGTCCACATCTCGAATCATAACCGCACGGACAACTCACATAATAATATCTCAATATGCCCGACATGTTCACAGGCTCACAATAACAATCCGCCCGCATGGTCACAGGCTCACAATTACAATTCACTCGGCATGGTCGCTGGCTCAATATCAACATGGAAACAGATAATACAAGAACACATGGGCATGATAAATAAATGTCAAGTTTCATACTCCTAAGCAAGTATAAGTGGCATGCTACAATGTATGCTTGAGCGAGTGTACTACTGCAGCCCAAGTCAACAAGCAATATCAAAGACATCGAGTAGCTCATTGAAACAGCAAAGCAAGTCACGTAAGTTGTATGACAAACACAAGGAAAAGCACACCATCACACGAAAATCACCAACACAATGTCTCCCAACCATCAAACATCATCCCTGACATTGCCACCCATATCTCTCCGATAGCCACCCTTATCACTCCGTGTAATAGACACCCTTATCACTTTGCCTTGACAATAACATTTTCCACCCTTATCTCTTCGATAGCCACTCGTATCACTCTGTATCACTCCGTATAATATCCATCCTTATCACTCCGCCAGGACAATAACACAATAGCCACCCTTATCACTCCGTAGATTTAACAACGGTGAAATGCCGCCCTTATGCTCCACATAACAACAACGGTGAAATGCCACCCTTATACTCCGCATAATAACAACGGTGAAATGCCACCCTTATACTCTGCATAACAATGGTGAAATGCCGCCTTTATACTCCGCATTACAATAACGATGAAATGCCACCCTTATACTCCGCATAACAACAGTGAAATGTCACCCTTATACTTCGCATAACAATAACCAAAACCACACAACAATTCATAAATTCTAACATCACAACAACACGACGTATCAACTCGTAACACAAGTGCCCATAGGCCACAACCTTTCCAAATATCCAACAATATCAATATTTCCACAACAAATAACCCACGGCTCAAACACAATGTGTATAAAATCTCAATAACAACAACAGGAATGGGAAAGTAACTCAACAAGGAACGACAACCCCTGTTTACACAACTTTAATTAAAATCGAGTAATGACTTTTGATAATCTCAATTCTAATTAATTATTTAAGGATAAACTCAATAGTGAAAGTATTTTCATGAAATGGCAAACTTCAGCTCCTAGTGTATGAATTAGGCTAACAATGAAAGAGATGGCACGAACTAGTACTACGTCTAAATGCATGAGAATAATACGGCAACAAAAGGGATATCATGTACAATAACTTCAACTAAGAATAACTCCACAATAAAAGAAATCACATAATCATCAAAGTGATAACAACTTCATATAAATCATAAAAAAGCAAACTCAATAAGTAAAGAATATGACATGTAACGACAACTTCAAATAAAGCACGTGATAATAGACATGATGAATAAAAGATACAACATGTGCTAACAATTCAAAATGAATACATGAAAGAGTCTAAACCGGTCAATTTACACATATAAGCCCGAGTACGTATTTGTCACCTCACGTACACGGCTTTCACATGACACAAATAGCACAAACGACTCGAATCCTAAAGGGTAGTTTCCCCACACAAAGTTAGGCAAGATACTTACCTCAAAGAAGCTAAATCGATACTCTAAAATGACCTTCTCATGTGAAATAATCTATGGACGGCTCAAATCTAGCCAAAATTACTTAATATCATAAATAAAAATCATAGGAAATAATGTCGGATAATAAAGTTTCAATCTTTAATGAAAACTAAAAGTCAACCTCGGGCCCGCACCTTTGAACCAGACAAAATTTATAAAATTCGAACACCCATTCAATTACGAGTCCAACCATACTAATTTGATCCAATTCCGACTCCGAATCGATGTTCAAAATCTAATTATTATCTTTAGAATTTTTTTTGATAAAACCCCCAATTATCCGATCAAAACATGGATTAATTCACAAATAAAATACTGGAATCATGTTAAAATACAAAAAATAAGATTATATATATTGACCCCCATGAAAATACGAGGAGAACACCGCAAATATCACCTAAATCGGAGCTCTAGAACTCAAGATATGCTCAAAATACCAAAAGAACGCAGTTTGATTTTTTTATACACAGGCATTTCTGTTTTTGCGCCCAAAAGGCCGCACCTGCGCATTTACAGCTGTTATTTCCACTTTTGCGGACCACTTTTCGTACCTGCAGGGTCACAGATGCGGACCCAACTTCGCATCTGCGAAGCACCATCACCAACTCTCTTCTCCGACACTAAAATGAGCATAACTTATTATACGATGTCCAAATTTGATGATTCTTTTTGCTATTGCTCCGTAATTATGATACAAATCTAATAATTAAATAAAAATAGAAATTGGAGATCATTTGATTAATATGGTATTTATGCTTGAAGACACGACGTCGAAACATAAAAAACGAGGGCAACACAATCCAAACCTATCCGAAACTCACCCGAGCCCCTAGGGACCCTGTCTGAACATACCAATAAGTCCCAAAACATAATGCGGACCTGTTTGAGGCCTCAAATCACATCAAACAACATGAAAACTACGAATCACACCTCAAATCGAACTTAATAAATTTATGAACTTTTAACTTCTTCAACTCGCGCCGAATCATATCAAATCAACTCGGAATGACGTCATATTTTGCATGCAAGTTCCAAATGATACAACGGAGCTATACCAACTCCCAGACTCGAAATCCAAACCCGATATCAATAAAGTCAACTCCCGGCCAAACCTCTTAATCTTCCAAACCTTCAACTTTTCAACTTTTGCCAAAATGCATCAAATTAACCTACGAACCTCCAAATCTAAATCCGGACATACGTCTAAGTCCAAAATCCCGATACGAAACTATTGAAATCATCAAAATACCATTCTAGAGTCGTCTACATAAAAGTCAAACTCCGGTCAACTCTTGCCACTTAAGCTTCTAAAACTAGAATCATTCTTCCGAATCAATCCCGAATCATCCGAAAATCGAATCCGGCCATACACGCAAGTCATGATACACAATAAGAAGCTTCTTGAGACCTTAAGCCACCAAAAAGAATGCTCAAAATGACTGGTCGGGTCGTTACAAAAAGATTCCAACTGGGTACAAGTCATGCAAGATGAACTTGATCAATTTGACAAAAATCAAGTATGGAAACTAGTGCCTAATCTAGAAAATGCTACAATCGTTTGAACCAAATAGGTATTCAGAAATAAGTTAAATGAGGATGGAAAGGTAGTTAGGAACAAAGCCAAATTAGCTGCTCAAGGCTACTCACAGCAGGAAGGAGTCGACTATGATGTCACGTTTGCTCTGGTAGCTCAGTTAGAATCAATTCGTATATTACTTGCATATGTATCTTTTAAAGGTTTTAAACTTTTTCAAATGGATGTTAAAAGTGTGTTCTTAGATGGTTTTATTGATGAGGAAGTATATGTAAAACAACTTCCTGGATTTGGGAACTCACAATTTCCTTACCATGTGTACAAGTTGACTAAAGCCCTCTATGGACTAAAGCAAGCCCCTCGAGCTTGGTATTAGAGGATGAGTTCATTTCTAACTGATCATGGATTTACCAGAGGTAAAGTAGATACTACATTATTTATCAAAAGATCCTCTGAAGGTAATATCATTATTCAAATTTACGTCGATGATATTATTTTTGGTAGTACTAACTTTATTTTGTGCAAAGATTTATCAAATCTCATGCAGAGTGATTTCGAAATGAGTATGATGGGAGAGCTTACATTCTTCCTTGGACTTCAAATTCAGCAATCAAAAAAAGGCACATTTATTTTCCAGACCAAGTACACTAAGGAGTTGATTCAAAAGTTCGGCATGAGAAATGCTAAAGCAATTGGAACACCTGTGAGTCCATCAACCACTCTTGATAAAGAAGATAAAGGAAAATTAGTGGACGAAACTAAGTATCGTGGAATGAGTGGATCACTCCTATACTTAATTGCTAGTCGACCAGATGTCATATTCAGTGTGTGTAAATATGCCAGGTTTCAGTCAGCTCCTAAGGAGTGACATTTAACCGTAGTGAAGTGAATAATTCGCTATCTTATCGGAACTACTTCGCATGGACAATTATATCCACCTTCTAACAATTTTAAACTTGAAGGATTTTCATATGTTGATCTTGCAAGTGAAAAAGAAGACAGGAAAAACACTAGTGGAATGTGTCAATTGCTGGGAAAAGCATTAATTTCCTGTAATAGCAAAAAATAAGGATCAGTGGCATTGTCTACCACTGAGGTAGAGTACATTGCCATTGGACAATTTTTCACTGAACTACTCTGGATTTCCCATTAATTGGGTCACTATGAATTATCTTTTAAAAATTTTCAAATATTCAGTGACAATTCTAGTGCTATATGTCTCTCAAAGAATCCTGTGAATCATTTTAGAGCTAAGCATACAGACATCAAGCATCATTTTATTAGATATCATGTCCTTAAAGGAGATATAGAATTAATGTTTGTGAGCACTAATGATCAATTAGCGGACATTTTTATAAAACCCTTGCTTGAAGATAGATTTTGTGTTTTGTGGGACTCTCTTGGCATTATTTTGCTTAATACCAAAAATTAGGACCTATGTGACATTATTTATTTTTATTGCCACATTATCTGCATGTTTCCTTATGTGTGTAAGTACCATTAATGATGTGCCTCCTATTTTTCCTTTTTCACAACTTTTCAGAAGGAAGTCAATCATCACGTCGTATCTCAGACGCCTTTTCCTTTTCTGCACTCAACCGTCAATCGCACCTCTTTTTAGTCTACTTTCACCATTCTACTTCTCTCACATTGTTTCTATCACCAAACCCTTCCCTTCATCTCAGCAATGGCGAAAACTCCCATAAACCCTTCTGCCTCAACCCAAAAAATCAGTCGCTCCAAAACAAAACCTTCGTCACAACCTCCAGAACCAGTCAATCTAGGGTCAGACCCCTCGGAAGAATTTTCCTCTTCACAAGAAGAACTCTCTGATGATGCACGTAGCCTTAATGAGAAAGCCCTAGGAAAGCATCCGATGGAAGATAACTTTGAGTCGCTCACCCACAAAATGCCCAAAGCAGATCTCTCAAGCTCTCTAGATTCTGACATCAATTTATGAGACACCGAAGTAGAGATGTCTTCATCTCTTTCAAAGATAAACCTATTGCCCATGGCAGGTCATTGATCTGAATGACATGGAAAGATGCAATTGCAAGGTTAAGTAACTCTTCGACTTCCGAGGATGGAAATATATTCTTTCATTGCCTCCTCCAAAGGTATATGAATCTCTTGTCAAAATATTTTATGTAAATCTTCGTTCCCCAAAACCTGACAAATTAAAGTCTCTAGTTCTTGGTAAGCGCATTGTACTGGACTGTGCCCTGTTTGATTCTATTTTTCAGTATAAGTGTTCTAAATTTTCTATGTTGTTCAAATATACCTGGCCCAAAGACTTCAAAATTTATTTTGATCAAGCAAAAAGATGCATAGCTGAGTCACCCACTAATCCCCTATCTTGTCAATTAGGTTCTAGTGATGTTAGTTTTGAAACTCGCATTCTAGCACACATTGTGGAAACCACTCTTCTTCCCCGTATGTGATCTTTCTCAACCTTCTCCCAACGGGATACTTTTCTTGTTTACTGCCTCCTAACACAGCATAAAGCCAAGTTGTCCTCCTAGGTCAACAATTTCATGATTGAGAGTGCCGATGATCCCACAAATCTTCCCTATGGAATGGTCATTACCCATATTCTCGAAGCCCACGACATCTCTCTTTCTAACTATGCCTATGTCACTGTCACTAAGTCCTACAACTCCAGAGCTTTTTCTCGCAAGGGATACGTTGCTGTGAAAGGCACATGGATAAAGAAACAAGACAGTGAAGCCTAGACTGCTCCAACTAACTTGAAAGTCAAGTCCTCTATTTATCCTACCAGTGTGTGTGACCTTTATCGGATGGTAAAGCTAACTGCTATCAATGAAAAGTTGGCCATCATCAAGGATTTATTGGTCTCCACTCAAACCACAATTGGAGATATTCATGATGTATCAAAGTAGACAGACTCTGATGTATCCAAGATAAGAGTTCAAATCCTCAGGACAACAACGAATGCAGTAAAAGCTTTCAAGGAAGTGCATGACAGGATCGATGGGATATCAATCACATTCAATGCTAGCTTTGATCGTCTGAAGGAGGCAATTTGCAATACTCTCACTTATTTTCTGCATCGTTGATGAATGGATGTTTAAGACAGTTTTTTATTTGCTTTTGAACTGATTATTCAGTCATGGGGTTGTACTATTAAGACAATTACTTGATTTTGCATGCCTAACTAGTTAGATATTACTTGTTTTTACATGCAGTTGGTGTCTGTGATAACATCTGAAGATTTCAAGGAGCTTTTAAGAGAGAACCCTCTTCTAACCCAAGGGGACTAGAGTAGGATTCAGATTGAATCCGAACCAGTATAAAAATATTTGGTGTAAAAAATCCTTATATGGGAGGCGATGTCGCTCTCTGAGATGATAGAAACAGATGCACTATGTAAGTGAAAAATCTCTCTGATGTAGATCTGAGCCAACTTATCTGAAGTGTAAGAAGTCATCAATAGAATGAAATGCGCTGACTTGGTCAACTGATCAACAATGACCCAAATGTAATCAAACTTCCTCAAAGTTCATAGAGACCCTACCACAAAGTCCATAGTAATGCGCTTCCACATTCACTCTGGTATACCAATCATCTGAAGCAAATGACCCGGTTTCTGATGCTCATATTTGACATGTTGACTATTCAAACACCATTAAACATGCCCAAAAATATCCTTCTTCATCTTTCTCCTCCAATAATGCTATTGTAAGCAATGATACATCTTCGTATTACCTGGATGAATAAAATACCACAAACCATGAGCCTTCTCAAGAATCAACTCTCTCAAGCCATTAACATTAGGAACACAAATTCGACCCTAAAGTCGCAATACACCATCATAACCAATAGCCACCTCCTTAGCACCACCTTGCTCTAATGTGTCCTTAAGGACAAGAAAATGGGGATCATGATACTGCCGAGCCTTAATGCGCTCAATCAACGACTCTGAAATCACACAAGCAAAGACTCTGCTAGGCTCAGAAATATCCAATATCACCAATCTATTGTCCAACACTTGAACAACCATAGCCAAAGGCCTATCCACATCAGGAATAAATGCCAAACTCTCCATACTTTCTGCCTTTTTACTCAAAGGCATCTGCTATCGCATTATCCTTTCCCAAATGATACAAGATAGTGATATCATAATCCTTTAACAGCTCCGACCACCTCAATTGCTTCAAACTCAAATCCTTTTACTTGAACAAATGCCGATGACTCCGATGATTAGTGTAAATCTCACATGACACACCATATAAGTAGTGCCTAAAAATCTTGATCGCGTGATAATTCTTCTCATGGAGCTTCAACATGTGAGGTGAATGGTAATCACCCTACCGTCATGTATCAACACACAACCAAGGCCAACGTACGAAGCATCATAATAGACATTAGACATCCCCTATCCTTAGGGCAATACCAAAAGTGAAGTTGTAGTCAAAGCAGTCTTGAGCTTCTGAAAGCTCTACCCACACTCGTCGGACCATCTGACCTGAGCGCCCTTCTGAGTCAACTTGGTAAATGGAGTTGTAATAGCTGAGATCCCCTCCACAAAGCGATGATAGTATCCAGCCAAACCCAGGAAGCTCCTAATATCCATAGCGGTAGAAGGTCTGGGCCAACTCTGAACTTCCTCAATGTTCTTTGAATCCACCTTGATCCCATCACTAGATACCACGTGGCCCAAGAATGCCGTAGGGGAGTTCAGAAAGGATCTGATCGTAGATAGATACTTCAATGTCTGTGGGGGTGCAAATCCTTTATATACTAATCTATTGTAGAACCTTACTCTCTCTATTACATTACTCTATTTATTTTTTATTTTTTTCATATTTTAGCATCAAATTTTGTATAAGATAAGTTGATTGAAGAAGTTTTATTTAATTAATAAAATTTCCTCTTTTTTTTGTTTTGTTTTTCCACCCAACCAAAACTAACACTTGGAGAACTTAGCATACAACTTCTTCTCCTTCAGAATCTGAAGCACAATCCTCAAATGTTGCTCGTGCTCCTCCCTACTACAGGAATATACCAAGATATCATCAATGAACACAATAACAAAAGAATCCAAATAAGGCCGGAACACACTGTTCATCTAATGCATGTAAGCTGCTGGCGCATTAGTCAAGCCAAAAGCTATCACCAAGAATTCATAATGCCCATAACGAGTCCTAAAAGTTGTCTTAGAGATGTTTGAAGCCCTAATCATCACTTGATAATATACCAATCTCAAGTCAATCTTTGAGAAAACTCTGGCAACCTGGATTTATCAAAACAATCATCAAAGAGAGGCAATAGATACTTGTTCTTGATGGTAACCTTGTTCAACCGCCTATAATCGATACACTTTCTTATATAACCATACTTATTCTTCACAAATAGACGTCCAGATCCACTCCTCAAATAGTAAACGGACACGGTCGCATACAATATAATTTACCTAACTATAAGTCGGGATCGAATCCCATAGAGAACAATATATAGGCAATTAGGCAAGTAAGAAAATTATTGCTTATTATGCCAAGCCTAACACTAATAAGGGTTTTGAGAGAATATTTATATCTAAAGTAAAAAATGTAACTATCCTAGAAAGCGAGTAAAATGATCAATGGCTACAAGCATGGATGCAATGGGAATTACACTTAAGTAACAATCCAATGTATTTTATGATTTTACAAATATGAGCGAGTTTATGTTAATTAGCCCAGGATATTAATTATATATTAGCTTCATCCAAAGAATAACAAGACTTCCTAATAGAATTCTCTCTAAAATAATTAAGATATTAAGTGCACCTGAAAATGGTTACAAGTAGTTCAATCATATCCCTAGGTAGAATCTATAAAATGAGGGTTAACGCCTCAAGTTCTTGTTAATTAATCTTTTTCAACCCCAAATTACCTTTTCCAAGATTAATTTGAAATTAATGGTGACTCATATGGTTAGCTAATCCCTTTGGAAACATTAAAGAACAAGAATAAGTAATGAAACTATAACTCACTTCAATATTAATAAAATCATTCAATACATAAGCACAACAAGATATTTAATCCAAACTTTAATAATGAATATTTCCATAAATAAGATTCAAGTATTGGAATAAATACTACACACTTAGATTTTCAATAAAAAGCAAGGAAATGAAGAAATGAGTAAAAATGGGTAAGAAATTGTCAACCAAAGTCTTCAAATCTTCAAGTCCCACGTGTGTGTGCAAGACCCCTAGCTCCAAGCTTATTTCTCTTAATCATGAATACCAAAAATTGGCCAAAGATCTCAGCCCAAATTGGCTAGGTCGAGTATTAAAGGGTTTGGGGACAAAAAAAATATGAAATTACATCACTGCCCAAAACTGATAAAGTTGCGGACATGGAATATACTGTTGACCATCGCAATTGCGGGGAAAGGAGACGCAGTTGGTAAAGTTGACTATTTGGTTGACTTCGCATTTGCGAACACTACTTTCCTTACTTGACTTTGCAATTGCGATCCATTAGTTCACATTTGCGAACATTGACTGGCATGGTTGACTTTGCAATTGCGAGCTCATTTGCGACATCTGAGGCCAATTTTCAGATTTCTACATTTCACCCCTTTGTGACTTGTTTTCACTTGATTTCTTTCCCAATCCTAAATCACATAAACCTGTAAAATAGAAATAACCAACATTGAATACACTATTTTATCAAGAAAATATAGCAAAAATCTAAGATTAAAGAAGAGATAAGTTGGTAATATACCAAATTATCAAACCCCCAAACTTAAACTATTGCTTGTTCTCAAACAATCAAAGCACAAAATCTCCTTCCAAGTAATCAACTCAATAGTGCACCAACATCATACCAAGTCGAAAACATCTACCTTAATCATAAACACATGAATTTGATTGGTACCAACAATTAATCCAAAGCATACGAATCATAACAAATTCTCATAAATTTTATTACAATTAACGCATTCAAATACCATGTTAATCAAGGTAGCAATCAATTCATGACACTAAAGCTTCAAAATTTGCCTCATTATCACTAACAATTTTCCCTTGTTCATTCCTCCCAATTGAAAATGGGATTAAATTCACAACTCAAATTTCATGTGCCCTCACACTAAAGAGAGAATCTCAATTTTTAAAATGCAATTTAAAACACAAATGGCATATCAAATGGAAAGAATTAACTCTCTCTCTCTCTCTCTCTCTCTCTCTCTCTCTCTCTCTCTCTCTCTCTCTCTCTCTCTCTCTCTCTCTCTCTCTCTCTCTCTTCTCAAAGATGTTCAAATGCACACAAGTAGTGTCATAGGCTTGCCCTTCATGTATTTCTCCACTAATGTAGACACTCGGTTCAATTAGGACTTAAAGGGTTGTAATGTAGTATTTTGGTTAATGTAGGGTTGTAATGTAATATTTTGGGTAATAGTGACTCAAAACCACCCTAAGCACTACAATTCTCAATATAAAGTACACTTCCTTCATAAACCTTTCCACCCTTTCTTCATTTTTCATTTCATCACCTATTTTTCCATTTATTCACAAATCCTTATTTATTCTCCCTTTTTTGTCTTTCTTATATTCTTTTTTTTTCTTTTTCAAAAGCCATGAAGGTTCCACTATATTTGTTTTATTTTTGTCTTTTTACCTGTTCCCATTTTAAACAACTTTCACATCACAACTTTTTCAACCGTCACTGTAAAGACCCAACCGGTCATTTTGACTTTTAGAACCTCGTTCCCCAAAATAAGACTCCCCGTTTGTTCTTTTGCTAATTTATGACTTACAGGGATGGTTGGTTCGGGATTTGGAAGTGTTCGGGTTGAAATCGGAACACTTAGTTCCTTAGTTTGGCTTTAAAAGGCCAAGTTTGACTTCAGCCAACATTTTTAGAAAACGACCCTAGAATCGGGATTCGACGATTCCAATAGGTTTGTATGATGATTTTGGACTTGGTCTTATATTCTAATCGGGTTTTGGATAACATGGGAGCATTTCGACGCTTAACAGTGAAAACTAGCTTTTTAAAGGTTTTAAGGTTCTTTAAATTTGATTTGGCATAGGTTTTGGAGTAATTGAGGTCCATTTGGAATTACAAGCTTAGGAGTAGTTCCATATCGTGATTTAAGACTTGCACGCAAAATTTGGTGTCATTCCAAGAAGTATAAGTATATTTCGGCGTGTTCGGAGTAAGTTTGAAGAATTTGAAATTTCTAAGTTTAAAGAATTTGGTATGGGGTATGATTCTTAGTTTTGATTTTGTGTTACGCATTCTGAGGGTTCGAGCAAGTCCATTTTATGATTTGAAACTTGTTGGTATGTTCGGGCGGGGTCCCGGGGGCCTCGGGGGCCTTGGGTGTAAAACCGGACGAGGCTCAGACCAAGTTTGGACTTGGGAGGAACAGCTGAAGCTTCCAGCTTCTGGTGTAACCGCACCTGCGCATGGGAAGCTGCAGGTTCAAGCTCGTAGAAGCGAGCCACAAGCCACATAAGAGACCAAGAGGGGGGGCTGTTAGGGACCGCAGAGGCGGGAATTGGACCGCACCTGCGAAGGCGCAGGTGCGAGGAAGGGCAGCGCAGAAGTGGACGAGGTCGCAGGTGTGGCGTATGGACCGCAGAAGCGGTCTCGCAGATGTGAGCCAAAGATCGCAGAAGTGGAAGAGCCATCTAAGGGGGGAAGCCACATATGCGAGGGCATTTCCGCAGATGCGGAGCCTCAGAAGCGAGAGGGCTGTTTGGACAGAATGTCTTAAAAACGGGGTTCCATAATTTTTAACCCCATTTCTTCCATTCTTGGGCAATTTTGGAGCTTTTTGTGAAGGTAAGTTAATTCTATACACTATGAGTTAAATACATAGATTATGGGTAGATTATAACCTATAAATCATGAAAATCAAGGGTTTAGATAAAAAACCTAGATTTTTATAAAAATAAGATTTTAACCACGAAAATGGTATAGAAATTTTATATTTGAGTTCTTGAGATTATGGGTAACGATTTCCTCCAAAAATTTCCCGAATTCGAGCATGTGGGCTAGGGGTGAATTTTAGAAATTTTACCATTTTGGGTCGGATAATTTATTTAATAGTCTAACTTTGAATTATTGAGCATGTATTAATTATTCTGTATAACATTTGGATAGTTTCGGATTTTTCGGCATCGAATTGAGACTTTAACGCGATGTTGTGATCGGGAAGTGGGCTTTGAGACAAGGTAAGTCTCTTGTGTAACCTTGTAAGAGGGAATTTATCCCATGTGTGATTTAAATTAATAATTGTTGTTAATTGTGGGGGCCACGTACGCACTAGGTGAGGAGAGTCCGTGCGTAGCTACTAATTATGCTATGTCCGAGTAGTTTAGGACTCAAATCATGAAGTACTTGTGATAATTGCATCCTTTACTAATTAAAGTACTGGAATTATATTGTAAATTGTTAGAGGAAATAGTAAAAGACCGAAATTTCACTTACTTGAATTTTGCATAAATTATTTGACTCTTATTAGAAATTGTACATCCTTGTGTATTAGCCTTATAATAACTTCTCATTCTGGAGGTACATAAGAAAATGTCCTTCTTTCTTGTGGAGCGGGCCGAATGCCTCAACAGTATAGATGCATCTATAGATCGTGCCGCACGTCACAAGCTGCAATAGAATGTGAAGGTATCGTGTAATTATTATTATTAGGCACGATTTCTGCCGAACGCCTTGACAGTATAGATGCATCTATGGATCGTGCCACACGTCCCTCGGTAGTGTACACGATACTCTGGACCGGGCCGAACGACCTCGGCAGAAATCGTGCCTAATAATAATAATAATTACACGATACCTTCACATTCTATTGCAGCTTGTGAAGCTAATTGATAAATTGAAAATTATTAAAATTGAAAGAATTAATTATTTCTGCTTGTTAAAGAAAATTAATGATGTTCACATAAATCATGTCTATTTAAATATTTATATTTTTAATATTATTGACCCTTAGTGAGTGTCAAAGTCGACATCTCGTCACTACTTCTTTGAGATTAGGCTTAATACTTACTGGGTACACGTTGTTTACGTACTCATGCTACACTTGCTATACTTTTTGTGCAGGATCTGAGACAGGAGTCTCAGGCGGTCCTACCGGAGCGCATCCACGTTACCCCGAGGACTAGTGGTGAGCTTCCTTTCTGAGTCGTTCTGCAGCAACTAGTGCCTCTTCTTGTATCTGTATTTTATCTTTTATTTTTGTGTTTAGACAGTGTTTTGGATTTCTTTTGTATAATCTACTAGATGCTCAAATACTTGTGACACCAGGTCTTGGCACATACACTGGTAGAATTGGGGTTTGAATTATTATTTTTTTGGGTTTTATTTAACCCGATATTTCACATTTTCTTAATTCTCGCAAGTAAGAAGAGTTTAATTACTCGGATAACTATTAAAGAAATAAATATATGTTTAATTCACTAGTTGGCTGGCCTAACTGTGATGTTGGGCGCCATCACGACCTATAGGTGAAATTGGGTCATGACAACGTGGTATCAGAGCACTAGGTTCACGTAGGTCTCACAAGTTATGAGCAGGCCTAATAGAGTCTTGCGGATCGGTACGAAACATCTATATTTATCTTCGAGAGGCTATAGGGTGTTAGGAAACTACCTTTCTTCATTTCCTATCAATCAGTTGGTGTATACTAAGTATCTCTCTTATTCTCTCACAGATGGTGAGAACGCGCTCTAATGAGGTTCCAAACCAGGGAAGTGCTACTCCCCCACTTGTTAGAGGCTGAGGTAGAGGTCGAGGGAGGGATCCAGCCCGTGGTAGGGGACGAGGACCAGAGGTATCCCAATTATACCACCAGTGGTTCTAGTAGAGGATCCTATTATTGAGGAGCAGGGTGAGGTGCCCGCTGTCGAGCCAGCTCCGGTAGATTTCATATCCGCACCGGGATTTCAAGAGGTTATGGGCCGTATGATGCGGTTCATGGAGACTATGACTCAGACTGGTTTATTTCCGACAGACCCAGCCACATCTCAGGCGGGCGGGGGAGCACAGACCCCTACCGCACAGGCTCGTGGGCAGGAAACTGCTATATATTAGATCTAGGGTGCACTACCCGTGGGTGGAGCCCAGCCAGTGGCAACAGCTACACCTGAGCCTAGACCAGCTGCAGAAGCTATTGGACAGATGGACTAGGCTACATCCTCCTGTCTTTGGGGGTGAGCGACGTGAGGATCCCCAGGACTTCATTGATCGGTCCAGGGACAAACTGCACAACATGAGGATATTGGAGTCTCATGTGGTAGACTTTGCTACTTTTCAGCTAGAGGGCAGGGCCCATAGATGGTGGAAGTCCTATCTTCTTAGCAGACTAGAAGATTCTCATCCCATGACTTGGGACATGTTCACCCATATTTTCCTGGATAGTTACATTCCACCCTCCCATAGGGAAGACTTGCGATTTCAGTTTGAGCAGCTCCAGCAGGGTCAGATGTCAGTGACCGATTATGAGGCGAGGCTCTCTGAGTTGTCTCGCCATGCACTTATGATACTCCCTACTGATGCGGAGAGAGTATGGAGGTTTGTTGCGGGTTTTCATACTGGCATTCAGGCCAATATGGCCCGAGAGGTAAAGATGGGGACTTCTTATGAACTGGTTGTGGAGATAGCCCGGAGGAATGAGGGTGTACGTCAGCATAGCCAAGAGTAGGTTATTAGAGATAAGCGGTTTAGATATTCTAGAGAGTTCAGATGTGCTCCGTCTGGGGGTAGAGGGCAGTCCAGCAGGCCCCCATATCCAGCACCACCGCCTCCTCGGGGTGCTCCAGTGCGACCTTATTTCAGTGCTATGCCAGAGAGTTCTTACCGCCCACCGGCTATTCAGAGTTCTTCCAGTGGGTATTCAGGTCACTAGGTCCAGACTTCAAGTCAGCTGCCCATCGCACCGAGAGGTTGTTTCGAGTGCGGGGATTTCAGTCACATG
The DNA here is from genome assembly GCF_000390325.3 of Nicotiana tomentosiformis. Taxonomy (NCBI): domain Eukaryota; kingdom Viridiplantae; phylum Streptophyta; class Magnoliopsida; order Solanales; family Solanaceae; genus Nicotiana; species Nicotiana tomentosiformis. The sequence continues at coordinate 39,918,838 of NC_090823.1, forward strand.
CAGAGATTCTGCCCCAGGCTTTGGGGGAGACCAGTGCAGTAGGGTCAACAGCCTATGATTACTGCACCAGTTGCTCCACCAGCCATCCAGCCACCCAGAGGTGGAGGGCAGGTGGGTAGGGGCCATTCTAGAGGTGGAGGCCAGCTAGGTGGAGGCTATCCAGGTGGCGCTCCAGCTCGGTTCTATGCTTTTTCGGCCAGACCAGATGCAAAGGCCTCAGATGCCATGATCACAGGTATTATTTCTGTCTGCGGCAAAGATGCCTCCGTATTATTAGATCCAGGGTCTACATATTCCTATATGTCATCTTTATTTGCTCATTTCCTGGGTGTTTCTCGTGAGTCCTTGGGTACTCCTATTTATGTGTCCACTCCTATGGGCGATTCTGTTATTGTAGATCGGATTTACCAGTCCTGCATTGTTACATTCTGTGGTTATGAAACTAGAGCAGATCTTCTGCTGCTTGAGATGACTAATTTTGAGATCATCCTGGGCATGGACTAGTTATCTCCATATCATGCCATCCTAGATTGCCATGCCAAGACTGTTACCTTAGCGATTCCAGCGTTGCCTAGGTTAGAATGGAAAGGTCCGTCTGTCAGCGCATCTAATCATGTTATTTCCTTTCTAAAAGCTCGACACATGGCCGAGAAGGGTTGTTTGTCTTATATAGCCTACATTCGGGACACTACTACAGAGACTCCGACTATTGATTTAGTACCTGTAGTCTGGGAGTTCTCCGATGTATTTCCTTCAGATCTTCCAGGCATGCCACTAGATCATGACATTGATTTCTCTATTGACTTGGCTCCAGATACCCACCCTATATCTATCCCACCGTATCGCATGGCTCCGAAAGAATTGAAGGAGTTAAAAGAACATCTTGAGGAATTACTAGCCAAAGGGTTCGTCAGACCGAGTGTATCCCCTTGGGGTGCACCGGTATTATTTGTGAATAAGTATGGAACTATGCGAATGTGTATTGATTATCACCAATTGAACAAAGTCACTATTAAGAACAAGTACCCGTTGCCGCGTATTGATGATTTGTTTGACCAGTTGTAGGTGCTAGAGTGTTCTGTAAGATCAACTTGAGGTCGGGATACCATCAGTTGAAGATTCGGGATTCGGATATTCCAAAGACTGCTTTCCGGACTAGATATGGTCATTATGAGTTTCTGGTGATGTCCTTCGGTTTGACTAACGCCGCGGTGGCATTTATGGATTTGATGAACAGGGTGTTCGTGCCATATATTGATTCGTTTGTCATTGTCTTCATTGATGACATCTTAATCTACTTGCGCAGTAAGGAGGAGCACGAGCAGCATATGAGAGTGGTGCTCCAGACCTTACGGGAACAAAAGCCATATGCTAAGTTCTCCAAATGTGAGTTTTGGCAAAACTCTATAGCGTTTTGGGGGCATATTGTATCAGGCGAGGGTATTAAAGTTGATCTCAAAATGATCGAGGCAGTTTAGGATTGGCATCGTCCCACTTCGGTGACTGAGATCAGGAGTTTCCTAGGTTTAGCAGGTTATTATCGTCGGTTCGTGGAGGGTTTTTCATCTATTGCAGCACGTTTGACCAAATTAACCCAGAAGGGTGCTCAGTTCCGATGGTCCAACGATTGTGAGGTGAGCTTTCAGAAGCTCAATACAGCACTAACTACAACACTAGTGTTAGTGTTGCCTTCTGATTTTGGGATGTATACGGTATATTGTGACACTTTACGTGTTGGCTCGGGTTGCATATTGATGTAGGAGGGGCGAGTTATTGCATATGACTCACATCAGCTGAATCCCCACGAGAAGAATTACCTGATACATGATTTGGAGTTAGCTGCGATTATTCACGCTCTTATGATTTGGAGGCATTATCTTTATGGGGTGTCTTGTGAGGTTTACATTGATCATCGCAGTTTGCAGCATTTGTTCAAGCAGAGGGACCTAAATTTGAGGCACTGCAGATGGCTTGAGCTACTAAAAGATTATGATATTACTATCCTATATCATCCGAATAAAGAAAATATAGTTGCAGACGCCTTGAGTAGAAAGGCGGAGAGTATGGATAGTTTGGCTTTTATTTCAGTAGAGGAGAGGCCGTTAGCTTTGGATATTTAATCCTTGGCTAACAGACTTGTAAGATTGGATAATTTAGAGCCCAGTCGAGTTCTTGCATGTGTTGTTGCCCAGTCTTCACTATTTGAGCAGATCAAGGCTCGCCAGTTTGATGACCCACACTTATTGGTTCTTCGAGAAACGGTACTACGAGGTGGTGCCAAGGAGGTTACTATCGGCGAAGATGGTGTTCTGCGACTCCAGGATCGTCTATATGTTCCTAATGTGGATGGACTAAGGAAAACGATCTTAGAGGAGGCACATAGTTCTCGGTATTCTATTCATCCAAGTACTAAGGAGATGCATCGTAACCTGAGGCAGCATTATTAGTGGCGGTGAATGAGAAAGGACATAGTTGAGTATGTAGCTAGATGCCTAAATTGCTAGCAGGTTAAGTGTGAGCACCAGAGGCCAGGTGGCCTACTTCAGCAAATGACTATATGGGAGTGGAAATGGGAACGCATTACTATGGACTTTGTATTTTGGTTGTCGCGGACCTTGTGGAAGTTTGATGCAGTTTGGGTCATTGTTGACAGGTTGATCCAGTCGGCACACTTAATTTCGGTTGTAACTACGTGTACTTCAGAGAGGTTGGACCAGAATTATATTCAGGAGATAGTTCTATTACACGGTGTGCCAATTTCCATCATATCAGATAGAGGCCCTCAGTTTACTTCACATTTATGGAGAGCAGTATAGAGTGAATTGGGGACCTGTGTAGAACTCAACACAACCTTTCATCCGCAGACCGATGGGCAGTCTGAGCGGACAGTTCAGATTTTGGAGGATATGCTCAGGACATGTGTGATTGACTTTGGAGGTCAGTAGGATCGTTTCTTGCCTTTGGCCGAGTTTTCTTATAATAATAATTACCAATCCAGCATCGAGATGGCTTCATTTGAGGCTTTATATGGTCGGCGATGTCGTTCGCCCATCGGATGGTTTGAGCCCGGTGAGGCTAATTTATATGGTACTGATTTGGTGAAAGATGCCTTGGAAAAGGTAAAGTTAATTCAGGAGAGACTTCGTATAGCACATTCCAGACATAAGAGTTATGCGGATCAGAAAGCGCGTGATTTATCGTTTATGGTGGGTGAAAAAGTTCTCTTGAAAGTTTCGCCGATGAAGGGAATCATGAGATTCGGGAAGAAGGGCAAGTTGAGCCCAAGGTATATAGGCCCATTTGAGGTGTTGAGACGAGTTGGGGAGGTTGCCTACGAGCTTGCTTTTCCGCCCAGTCTATCGGGAGTTCATCCAGTTTTCCATGTATCTATGCTCCGTAAATATCATGTCGATCTGTCACATGTGTTAGACTTCAGTACAGTACATCTAGATAAGAGCTTGGGATATGAAGAGGAGCTAATTTCCATTGTTGATAGACAGGTTCGCCAGTTGAGGTCCAAGACGATTTCTATGGTAAAAGTCCAGTGGAGGGGCGAACTAGTCGAGGAAGTGACTTGGGAGGCCGAGGAGGACATGCAGAGCAAATATCCACACTTATTCAACACTCCAGGTATAATTCTAAACCCGTTCGAGGACGAACGTTTGTTTAAGAGGTGGAGAATGTAACGACCCAACCGGTCATTTTGACTTTTAGAACCCTATTCCCCTAAATAAGACTCCTCGTATGTGCTTTTGCTAATTTATGACTTGCGGGGATGGTTGGTTCGGGATTTGGAAGTGTTTGGGTTGAAATCGAAACACTTAGTTCCTTAGTTTGGCTTTAAAAGGCCAAATTTGACTTCGGTCAATATTTTTAGAAAACGGCCCCGGAATCGGGATTTGACGGTTCCAGTAGGTTCGTATGATTATTTTGGACTTGGGAGTATGTTCGAATCGCGTTTTGGACAACCCGGGAGTGTTTCAGCGCTTAACAGTGAAAACTAGCTATTTAAAGGTTTTAAGGTTCTTTAAATTTATTTTGGAGTAGGCTTTGGAGTAATTGAGGTCCGTTTGGAATTTCGTGCCCGAGGATAGTTCCGTATGGTGATTTAAGACTTGCACACAAAATTTGGTGTCATTCCGAGAAGTATAAGTATATTTCGGCGCGTTCGGAGTAAGTTTGAAGAATTTGAAATTTCTAAGTTTAATCAATTTGGTATGGGGTATGATTCTTAGTTTTGATATTGTGTTACACGTTATGAGGGTTCGAGCGAGTCCGTTTTATGATTTAAAACTTGTTTGGTCTGTTCGGGCAGGGCCCCGGTGGCCTCGGGTGTTAACTAAACGAGGCTCAGATCAAGTTTGGACTTGGGAGGAACAGCTGAAGCTTCCAGCTTCTGGTGTAACCTCACCTGCGCATGGGAAGCCACAGGTGCAAGCTCGAATAAGCGAGCCACGAGCCACAGAAGAAGCCAAGAGGGGGGCTGCCAGGGACCGGAGAAGCTGGAATTGGACCGCAACTGCAAAGACGCAGGTGCGAGGAAGGGCAGCGTAGAAGCGGATGAGGTCGCAGGTGCAGCGTATGGACCGCAGAAGCAGTCTCATAGAAGCGAGCCGCTGATCGAAAAAGCGGACGAGCCGACTAAGAGGGGAAGCCTCATCTGCGAGGGCATTTCCGCAGGTGCGGAACCGCAGAAGTGAGAGGGTTGTTTGGACAGAATGTCTTAAAAACGATGTTCCACCATTTTAAATCCCATTTCTTCCATTCTTCGGCGATTTTGGAGCTTTTTGAGAGGGGATTTCAACTAGCAACTTGAAGGTAAGTTAATTCTACACACTTTGAATTAAATGCATAGATTATGGATAGATTATAACCTATAAATCGTGGAAATCAAGAGTTTAGATGAAAAACCTAAATTTTTATAAAAATGAGATTTTAACCACGAAAATGGTATGGAAATTTTATATTTGAGTTCTTGAGATTATGGGTAACGATTTTCTCTGTAAATTTACGGAATCCGGGCACATGGGCCCGAGGTGAATTTTAGAAATTTTACCATTTTGGGTCGAGTAATTTATTTAATAGTCTAACTTAGAATTATTGAGTATGTATTAATTATTCTGTATAACATTTGGATAGTTTCGGATTTTTCGGCATCGAATTGAGACTTTAACGCAATGTTGTGATCGGGAAGTGGGCTTTGAGACAAGGTAAGTCTCTTGTCTAACCTTGTAAGTGGAAATTTATCCCATGTGTGATTTAAATTAATAATTGTTGTTAATTGTGGGGGCACGTACGCACGAGGTGAGGAGAGTCCGTGCGTAGCTACTAATTATGCTATGTCCGGGTAGTTTAGGACTCAAATCATGAAGTACTTGTGATAATAGCATCCTTTATTAATTAAAGTACTAGAATTATATTATAAATTGTTAGAGGAAATAGTAAAAGACCGAAATTTCACATACTTGAATTTTGTGTAAATTATTTGACTGTTAATAGAAATTGTACATCCTTATGTATTAGCCTTATAATAACTTCTCATTCCGGAGGTACATAAGAAAATGTCCTCCTTTCTTGTGGAGCGGGCTGAACGCTTCGACAGTATAGATACATCTTTAGATCGTGCCGCACGTCCCTCGGCAGTGTACATGACACTCTGGACCGGGCCGAACAACCTCGGCAGAAATCATGCCTAATAATAATAATAATTACACGATACCTTGACATTCTATTAAAGCTTGTGAAGCTAATTGATAAATTGGAAATTATTAAAATTAAAAGAATTAATTATTTCTGCTTGTTAAAGAAAATTACTGTTGTTCACATAAATCATGTCTATTTAAATATTTCTATTTTTAATATTATAGACCCTTAGTGAGTGTCAAAGTCGACCTCTCGTCACTACTTCTTCGAGATTAGGCTTGATACTTACTGGGTACACATTGTTTACGTACTCATGCTATACTTGCTGTACTTTTTGTGCAGGATCTGAGACAAGAGTCTTAGGCGGTCCTATCGGAGCGCATCCACGTTACCCCGAGGCCTAGTGGTGAGCTGCCTTTCTAAGTCGTTCTGCAGTAACTAGTGCCTCTTCTTGTATCTGTATTTTGTCTATTTTGTGTTCAGACAATGTTATGGATTTCTTTTGTATAATCTACTAGATTCTCAAATACTTGTGACACAAGGTCTTGGCACACACACTGGTAGAATTGGGGTTTGAATTATTTTTTTTTGGGCTTTATTTAAGCCGATCTTTTATATTTTCTTAATTCTCACAAGTAAGAAGAGTTTAATTACTCGAATAATTATTAAAGAAATAAATATATGTTTAATTCACTAGTTGGTTGGCCTAGCTGTAATGTTGGATGCCATCATGACCTATAGGTAAAATTGGGTCATGACAGTCACCCCCAAACTTAGGCTTTTAGCCTATATGTACAGTTTCAAAGTACTTAGGGAGGCGGGATGCCAAAAGATAAATAAATAAAGAATAAAAGGTTAAAGCTTGTAACATGATTGATAAAGAAAATGTCAAAGGCTCAAAAGGGGTTGACTAGGGAGAATATGCACGGGTAGGAAATTTAAGGCCAAAGAGCGGTCCAAGGAAAGCCTAACATCATTTTTCAAACAAAGTTAATCTAGGATTTCATCTTGAAGCACATTCTAGGAAGGTGGTTCTAGACTACAAAAAATACAAAAGAATTCACAATAAATCTCACCACATGGCACATGAAAACTCGAGTGAAATATAAATCCAAAATTCAATTGAAACGAATGAACTCAAAGAAGTCACATATAGCCCAAAAGACTATTTAATGAATCAAAGAGCCAAAAATTGAGTCTAAAAGTCATGACAATAATCCTTACTTCAATCATTTTTATTTTCAAAGATCAAGAATTTCTATGCCAAAGTTTAAATCATGTTGGTACCAAGCAAGCTACAAATTGGCCAATTGGCACAAACCCCAACTCATACAACTTATTCTACTAAATTAACTAAAAATATATCTAAACAAGACTAATTCCCTTAACAAAGTCGCCTAGCTATCCATCATTGGGAAAAGTCGACACAAACATTTACCCACAAATACCCGGTTCAAAAATAAATTGACATCTTTGAAAAAAGAACTGTGGTACAAAGAAACCAAGGATATTGCCAACAAAATAAAACATCATACATAAAACATACTATATAAAGTAAATAAAACATACTATATATATATTTATATCAAATGCAACTACATGAAATAGAGTAAAATGGTGTAAAGTGCTCCCTAAATATAGCATCAAGGGATCGCCTTGCCGGACTCATCATTCGCGGTCACATCCTCCTCCTATTCCCTCGACCACTGAACTGGAGCATCATCGTCATCTTCTGGCTCGGTCGATGGAATTGAATCTTGAGGATTTAAAACTTTACATAGGCCCTCCACACCCTTCCATGTGTGGGTAAGAATTTATCTCTCTTTTTCATCCTGGTGTGTGCATTTTTCAGCTTGGCGTGAGAAGTACTCAAAGCACCGTGCGCCATGGTCAAATCATTGTATGATTTCTCTAGCTTCTTAAGGTGATCCCCCTGCTTCTTCTAATCATCAAGATATATTTGAAACTTTGTCTTTGACACGCCTGCATGGGTCTCCCAGATGTCTCACCGGGTCCCTTGGGAAGGCCATCTACTAAGTCTCGAATCTGTCACATTTCTTCAGTGATTATAGCAAATGGTCCTCTTGTAGAAGGTGATGGCTGGTTACCCTGGTAGGTCTGAGAAGATGATCCCAACTTCCTTTTTTTTTTCATGGCACCGCCCTCTCCCCTTTTCTTCAAAGGAGCAATATTCTTTGTCAGATCTACCCAATTGTCTTATTGTTCCTCCTCAACCCCCGTAATCTGGCACATCTCAGTGATGAGAGATGGGAACATCAGCGATTCACCATCCTGCCTCAGATACATTGATGAAAATTGCATCAACATTGAGCTGGATATCATCAAGAATGGAAGCGATCATTTGAGCTCTCAATATTGGTACATTCTATATATTCCCCACAAAAGAGATGCGACTGCATATGGTGGCTATATCTTCGCTTCGACAGTGTATTCTTTGGATGTGATCCCTCTCTTTTTAGCCGCCCATGGAACATTCGCACCTGGGCACAATTTGGAGACCAACCACTTGCCTGGGGCACAATCCTTTGAATGGCGTCATGTCATGATCCCGCAGGTTATAGATTCTATTCACAGCTTCAGCTCCGATATTCACCATCTTTCCCCGTATCCTCATAATTGGATTTCTTAACTTGATGCTTGAGAGATTTGCATAAAATTTCCTTACCCATTGCTCATTTGCTTTGCAAGGTTGAGGGGCATAACAGGTTCATCCCTTGGCCTCAAGCCTCTGATGGAAATCGGGAAGACGTTTGGGGACTTTTTCCATTAATATACTACTTTCCAGAAGCAACTTCTTCGAAATTAATTCGGCATAGTACCATCGTTGGCATTCCAGTGACAAGAACCGGTGTTGGTCATAGTGCTCCACAATTTCCAAAGGGATTTCATGCGCGGACTCATCGGAGTTAGAGTTCATTTTCAGCTTATAGTACCTGCAAACAAAGTATTGGAGTAAAAACATGGTATGGGTATGAAATACATTGCAAAATGAATCAAATTACTACTAATAATAAGGGAGAATAGAGGAGCTTCCGGTCAATGTGAGTTGACAAAACAACCATGATATTTTAGTTTATTCTATGAGAATACTCATAGTCTTTTGGTAAATATAACCAAGTTGGGAGATTTTGAACACTTGAAAAAAAAGGAATGATGTAAGGTTACACGTGTAAGAACCCATGTCCACTACAAATTTAACTCCTTGATAAATCACTACTAAGTATTACTTATAGGGCTGCGTATGAGCTGAACATGTGGAAGCTACATTGTCACACCTCAAACTCGGAGAGCGCGACCAGCGCTCAACCGAGTGAACCCGGCCGAGCAAGCCTATTAAATTTTCTTCTACCCAACTCATTCATGAATAAAGAGAATACATATTTTCGTTAATCAAACAATAAAGTGATCATTTTTGCAATACCAATTTCTTACCATTAGTTACTTCATTTTAGAGTCTCAAATTTTACATACATTTTCATGGTCTAAAGTGGAACAAGTAATTTAAACACAACATAACATTATTTGACTTTCCCAACACCAATATACAACCCACACTATGTCTACGGAGCCTCTAATAGATACATAAGAGTATTATGATAATGCCGGCAACAAGGCCCCGACAATACCTCAAATATAATACACAAGGAACAAAAGATATATAACCCCGAAATGAAGTAGGGATCACCAAATCTGCTGGGAAGAGAGTGTACTGCTATCACTGATCAGTGTCTCTTGCTGTGGAACCACCTGCATCCATTGAAGATACAGCGCCCCCGACAAAAGGGACGTTAGTACATATGGAATAGTACTAGTATGAATGACAAAACACCCTCTCAATAGAATGATAAATAATACGAGCAAGTAAATCATAATATTAGTGAAGCCTCAAACAACATCAAACCTCAAATTAGGATCAAGGCAATATTCAAATAAATTTCCAGATTTTAGGTTGGGAGGTCTTTAGTACCAATATGACACCATTCACTATTCCAATATTCATAATACCAATACCACCGTACTTTTAACACGGAGTCTGATCACGACCCGATCGGCTAAGTCATCTCATTAGAGACATCAACTATAATCATAATTTCCAGCACAATCACCACCATGTATGCGTCATGGCGTCCGATCATGACCCGATCGGTTAGGCTGTCTCAATAGAGACATCATCCTTCTTATACCAATCATCTCATTTCATACTTCTTTCGCATCTTTTCATTTAATTGGCACTAGTGTCCACAATTATAAATTCATTATTTGCATGTCGGTCGTATTTAATATTTCATGCTCACCTTTTTCACTTTCAAACATCATCATCATCATCCACAACAAGGCATTTCAATTCAATGTTTCTAGCACACATGTGAACAATTAATAGTCTTAGGAATATAGAGTGTTTTCACAAAATTCGGCATAATAGCCTTCGTTTGAACTTGACTTGAAGTCGCAACATTATTAATCCACAACCCATACTTTGAACATATTCTCAAATGATAACATAACATGATAAAAACATTTTGGGGATGCATATTGAACATATATCTTTCAACACAAGCTTATTCGGAATAGCTAATGTTATAATGAATAACTTGGAACTTACATAAATTACATGAATATCGTGGGATTCAATTCTAGGAGAGGAGTTTAGCCAACATACCTCAATGGAGCTTCCTTAAACTCTAAAATATTTCGGAATTCTTAGCAACTTTAATCTATTTTAGAAATATAACAAATTGAACCAAAATTATGAAGATGATCATGGTTCTAGCTCATTTGAGAATTTTATCAAACACTAGGTGTGCATTAAGGTTTCAAGGTCCTTTTGTGGAAGATTCCATCATCCCACAACCCATTCTTTACCATTTTTAGCTCAACAATTTTCCTACACCCTTTGATAACACATGCATGCAAAATAACCAACTCTCATACCCAAGAATCATTTTACTAATTGCCCAATTCTAGATAAAATTCGAGATTGAGGGTTAGGGTGTAGAATCTTACCTCTAGGATGAAGACCTAGTGAATTTTCCTTGTTAATATTCAAAGATTCAAGAAAGAATTGAAGGACAATTTGTTGAAGATCACTCTCTCACACTGCAAATGTCAGATTTTAGCTCAAAAATGGCCCATTGCGTCTATTTAACGAAGTAGGGCCGAGTTAAAAAAACCTAAAAATGAAGCTCCGGAATAGAGTATGCGGTCCCATATGCGAACGCAGAACTGATATACGGTCGCATATGCGGTCGCAGAACTGATACGCGGTCGCATATGCAATCGTAAAACTTATATGCGGTTGCATATGCGATCGCAGAATTGATATGCGGTCGTATAGATTGCATATGAGATTGCAGAATTGGTGCCAAAAACTGGAAAATATCTGCCTGGGTCTGCGGTAGTTATGCGGCCGGCAGTCCTATTCTGCGATCGCATAATGCACCGCAGAACTGGTCTACAGTCGCATAATGCACCGCAGACTTTCGCCCAAACTACCTCGCCCCTGCTTCATTCTGCGACCATTATGCGGTCCGCAGAGTGATTCTGCGGCAGCAGAAATACATTTTTCTACCCAAAATTTTCCTTCACTTTCCAGTGCATTGTTCAACCTAAAACGTGTGAGCCGCAAAACCTTGAATTCATTTGCAAAATTTTACGGGACTTTACACTTAAATACTTCGAAAATTTCTAGGGTGTTACATACGTGACCCACATTAGGCCAAATCTGTTTACTTTTCAGTCCACCAATCACCCCCTCAAACCACCTACATCTATCATTTATCCTCCTATAGCATTTCGAGTTTCGACCCAAAAATTTTTAATTTACACAATTATCATAAGTAAATCAAGAACAAGATTATAGTTATATAATTTTGTGATGACCCAAAATGTCATCTTTAAATTTAATAATTAATTCTATGTTCTAAGATCTCGAAAAGTACTATTTATTATTCCTCGACTTGCGTGCACAATCCGTATAATTTTCTAAAAAGTTTTCATGTGAAAAATGGATTAAAATATGAAATAGAGTTTTAAAACTCACTGAGTTGACTTTGGTCAACATTTTGATCAACGGACTCGAATAAGTATTTTGATAGTTCCGGTAGGTCCGTATCATTATTTGGGACTTGGGCATATGCCCGGAATTGAATTCCGAGGTCCCTAGCCCGAGATATGGAATTTTGATGAAACATTAAAAGTTTGAAAGCTTAATAATTTTTAAGAATTTACTGATGTTGGAGTTATTGACATCGGGTCCGTATTTTGGTTCCGGAGCCCGGTATAGGACCAGACTTGTCTGCCGAATTTGGTGAGAAACAGAGTTGATTTGACGTGATTCGGACGTCCGATTGTGAAAATATAAGTTTTAAAGTTTTCTTGAAAATTCCATTCAATTTGGTGTTCAATTCATAGTTCTAGGTGTTATTTTGGCGCTTTGATCGCGCGAGCAAGTTCGTATGATATTTTGGGACTTGTGTGCATGTTTGGTTTAGAGCCCCGAGAGCTCGGGTGAGTTTCGGATAGGCTACGGGTGTTTTGAAACTTTGGAAAAATCTGCTATTTCCAGTCCTGGTTTCCTTAATCGCGATCGCGTGGCTTCATCCGCGATCGCGAAGGCTTGTTGAACATTGATGGAAATTTGTACTATGCAATCGCATAGTATTGAACACGATCGCACAGTTGGAGAAACTAAGGCATCGCGAACGCATGGGCAAAGCCGCGTTCGCGTAGAAGGAATGAGGTAGAAGCTGAAGCACAAAATTGTGCTATGCGATCGCACAAGGTAGTCCGCGATCGCGGAAGGCTGAGAAGCTGTGCTTCGCGTTTGCATAAGCCCTTCCGCGTTCGCGTAGAGCAAAAAAGCTGGGCAGCCAAAAATGTACTTCGCGATCGCGAAGCATTGTACGCGATCGCATAAGGTAAAAATCCGAGAAACAGAACTTAAGTTCTGAAAAATGGGATTCGTCCCATTTTCAACCATTTTTTATTTTTGAGCTCGGGTAACACGATTCTTGGGTGATTTTCACGGAAAAATATTGGGGTGAGTGTTCCTTATCCTATATTGATTATATTTCATGATTCCATACTCATTTACATCATGGATCCGTGAATTTATGGAAGAAAAATTAGATTTTTATAAAATCTTCCAAAAAGGAAATTTAAGATTTGAAGGTCTATTTGATATCGGAATTGGATAAATTTTGTATGGTTAAACTCGTCTCGGAATGGGTGTTCAGATTTTATTATTTGTTTTTTGAGGTTTGAGACATGGGCCCCACTGTCAAATATTTAAATGAATTTCGAATTTTATCCGAAAAATTAGTAAATTCATATGGAATTAATTCCTATGATTCGTATTGAGTATATCGAATTGTTTGTGAATAGATTTGAAGCTTTTGGAGACAAATTTAAAAGGAAAAGCTGTGGTCAAGTAATTGATTGAAATTTGCAAAGCGAGGTAAGTGTCGTGGTTAACCTTGACTTGAGGGAATAGATCCCTTAAATTATTTGTTATGTGAAATGCATGTGAACGATGTATAGGCGAGGTGACGATTGTCTATACGTCATCAAATTAATTGTTTGCATAATTATTTGAAAATCATAAATTGTTCTAAGGCACGAATTAATTATTTTAATAATTATTTCTTTCCTATTCTTTGACAAATATTAATTCTTGAATTTCTGCAATAATTGTTACATACTATTTGATTTATGTGTATTAATTTCTACTTGACATTTAGTATATTAAATATTAAACTGCCTATTTTCTCCCTGATTTCTATAATAAATTACTATTTATCATTATTTATTTCATAATTAAATCATAATTATTGTATGCTTGTTGTCTTAAAATTTTGTATTATTTGTTGCATTTATTGGGGCAATTTCTTATATAAAAATTGGTAAATGAACATATTGGAGGAACGGGTTGCACGCCGCAACAAAATTGATTGAAATGAATATATTGGAGGATCGGGTTGCACGTCGCAACAGACTTATTTAAAAGTCCATATTGGAGGATCGGGTTGCACGCCGCAACAGAATTATTTAAAAGTCCATATTGAAGGATCGGGTTGCACGCCGCAACAGACTTATTTAAAAAGTCAATATTGGAGGATCGGATTGCACGCCGCAACATACTTATTTAAAAGTCCATATTGGAGGATTGAAAATGGATAAATTGTGGGAGCGAAAATTGGTTAAATTAATAATTGGATATGACTCCTGAGTCTGCTTCAACTATTATAAATGAGTTACCTGATTTATTTCTATTATTCGTTGTTGTTACTAATATTGCGTACAGGTTAATGTAAGTGACCCCGCCTTAGCCTCGACACTACTTCGTCGAGGTTAGGCTCCGCACTTACCAGTACATGGGGTCGGTTGTACTGATACTACACTCTGCACTTCTTGTTCAGATTTTGGAATTGGTCCCAGCGGCGTATCATAGACTTGCTCGAATTTCAGCTACCAGAGGAGACTTGAGGTATAGCTGCACGGCGTCCGCAGTCCTGAAGTTCCCGTCTATTTTACTTTTGCTGTGTGTTTATTTCCCGACATCTTATTTATTCAGACCTTTATTTGTATTATTCTAGAGGCTCGTGCACTTGTGACACTAATTATGGGATAGTTTTTAGACACCGTTATTTTTATGGATTATTCACTACATTTCAGACTTTACTTCCGTATATGTTTCTTTGTTATTAATAAATTTAAAAATTGTTTTTAAAATGAATAATATTACTCTAATGCTGGCTTGCCTAGCAAGTAAAATATTAGGCGCCCTCACGGTCCGAAGGTGGGAATTCTGGGTCATGACAGTTTTAAATAATGATCCGAGAAAACATAATTAAAGAAATGACTTTGATTCCGAAATAGTAATAATAACAAAGAATTGGCCGGGGACTAGCGAGTAATTGTAAGATATAAATTTTTAAGTTATAAATATGTGTTAACCATTTCATAAGCTTTGCCAAGAGCCATAAACAAAATCACAGTAGGAAAATTGGAAAGTACTTGAATCGAGTTTATATAGCTTCCAAATTTATGTGTTAACCATTTCATAAGCTTCGCCACAAACTACTGTGTCATTGTTTAGCATATCATGTAGATGAGGTATTTTGGGAAACACTGTGCGGGTTATCCCAAAGCAGATAATATTCACACATGACATGAGTATCTTTGGTCCATTTTAGTTCAACAACTGGTATTAGAGCGAATTATTTGACGGGACAAGTATGGAGATAGTGCACTATGTTGTGGGGATCCAGCTTAGTGCATCTACCCGTCTATGGTCTGGTTTATAAACTTTACCGTAACTTTGAAGATGCATACATATCCTTTGAGCTTCGGTGTCTGTAATTACTGGTATCATGTGGATGACATAAAACTAATCTC
This sequence comes from Nicotiana tomentosiformis, assembly GCF_000390325.3. Taxonomy (NCBI): domain Eukaryota; kingdom Viridiplantae; phylum Streptophyta; class Magnoliopsida; order Solanales; family Solanaceae; genus Nicotiana; species Nicotiana tomentosiformis. The sequence continues at coordinate 39,933,898 of NC_090823.1, forward strand.
CAAATTAGCCCATGAACGATGATGGGTCATATAGAACTTAGTTCAAGGGGGAGATTGTTGGGTGTGTCTGGACAAAGTCCGACATAGAAAGTAAAATGGAAAACATATCTACTAATAAGGAGTTGAATACTCTTAACGATGTGAGACATTTTAGGAAAACCCGTGCAACCTTAGACGAAATTAGACAATATCAAATCATGTTAAGAGTATCTTTGTGTTGTTTTAGTCCAATATATTGGTTTTCCTTGGATTGGTGTAGAGCTAATTGGCGATGCAAATATGAAATATTTTAGTTATTATTGTCATTATATAAAAATGACACTACTTTTTATATCTCACTTTAGTACTTTTAAATAATGACAAATAATTTAAAAAATTAGTAAATTATCCTTATAAGTGAAAGTTCATAGAATAGTACGATTAGAATTGTAAGATATCACAATGTATAATAAAATAATATAGCTTTATTTACATTGGACCCGGGCAAGGCCCGGGATACCCCTAACTAGTATGCTAAAGAAGTGATTGGATAATCAAAACAGCCTTAGAAATAATTTCAGGTTTTTCAGGTTAGTAGAGTCAGGCCTCTGATGTTAGAATGGCGACATCTGCATCGCAAATACGAAGGAAGTAGAGATCCCAGAAGTCGCAATTGAGATATCATCTTCGCAAATGCGAAGGTTGATAGATCTGATGATGTTCGCAATTGCGATCTCCTTTTCGCAAATGCGCAGCTCACAAATGTGAAGAGGTCATACCAATTGCGATCTCGTCGCCCCCTAGCAGCCCTTCGACCCAGAACAGATTCAACCCCAAAATATTTGAACAAAGGAACACTTTTAAAGAACCCAACTATTTCTAGGCACAATATCATGCAATAAACTTTACACGCAACCATGAATTGAAGAGATTCCAGTGATTCGACCAAGAATCTCATTCGTGCCTTTCATCGAACACATAGAAAGCGCGACGAAAACACTCCATGTTTAGCAAGGAGTTGGGTACTCAGACTTCCCCTTTTTCAAGCCAATAAAGGCGCACACACTCTCAACTAACCTCACCCAGATAACACTACAACATTTGAGCTATTTTCAAATAATTTGCACACAAGAAAAGGAACAATTTGAACCCTAATTTTTGAGAGAAAAAGAGAGAAGATGAGGTGAATTACAGATTTAAAAGAGCATAAACATTGATCTTTCATACCTTGATGCTTGCAAGTGGAGTGAAAAGGATGGAATTTGAGAGTTGGGAGAATGAGGAAGAAGATAGTCGTTACTTGAGAGCCTGAAAACTTCTGAGCTTTTGTTAAATGTGTCCCAAAATACCCATTAAAGGTTCTCAGATATTGCAATTAAGACCCCCTACTCGCAATTGTGAGGAAAGAAAAATCAGCTGCATTCACAATTGCGACGGTTTCTTCGATTTTGCAGTGGCTCAGCTGTTCGCAAATGCGATAAACTGACTCTTCCTCATTTCTCAATGTCCCTACATTTTGTCCCAAACATTTCCAATCTTCCTGTAACTTGGTAGATTGATAAAAAATAATAAACCAAACTATTCCAAAAAGAAAATTTGAAATACAAACTGAAAATATCAAAAATTACAAAATATTTGAACAATGATGGGCTGCCTCCCATCAAGCACTGCATTTAATGTCGTGACACGACGCTTACCAACTTTACCACTTTTACTCCCACTTAGAATATATAAATTGGGCACCTAACTTGGAGTTAATTTTGTGACCACAAGCGGCGGGGAGTGGTAAGTAGATAATCAAGCCAAAAGCCAATTGCTTTATTTTGTATTTCTTGGCTTTCTTTTGAGGAATGTCTTTTTGCGCTCTTGAACTTTGAAATTGCAAGATGTATGGCTCTTGTATTTCTTATTTGCACTACCATATAGATTCATACGGCTCAATTTTCATATCACCATGCAATTCTAAAGTTGAAAAATACTTGGAATGAGATATCAACATCCCAACTTGCAACGTTTTCCAGATTTTGACATCCTCTTTTTCCCCTGAACTAGAGTCAATTTCAATCATCTTGTTCGTTACACTGGTTGACTCTAATTCCATATTTTTCTCGGCATCACCAACAAGCATGGAGTCATTGGTGGATGTTCAATTATTGATCCCTCAAAATGAAGCTCCAAACTATTTTGGATATTATTTTCCAAGATCTTCTCCAAGGCCTTTTGCTTCTTGTTTCCTTCTTCAAGTAGCCACTGCATCATGAGTTTGAACTCTCCATTTTTCCGATGTTCATTGTCTCCCACTTCCAAATCCCTATAAATGTCAAAATCAAAAGTCGAATTGTCCTAGTGGGGGTTCGGGGAAGGAAAGGACAAACAAGTACAATTGCCTAAATAGCTATTTTCACCACCACACCTATCACATATACTCCACTCATGGGTCTGAGATTATGTGGACAATCAATCCCCGGGTGAATTTAAAACAATTTTCCCCGAGTGTGATCCTCCACAATAAGGACAAGGATCATATCAAGGTATGAACAACTACCATCCGATCCATTTTTGTTATATGATGCCATTTTCAAAAACTAAGAAAACAAAAAGGAAAACAAACAAGAAAACAAATAAAAAAACAAAGATAAGATAATGATTATCCAAATATTCCCAGTTTGGACCAAAGCACGTACGCTTACTTCTCAAACAACCTAAATGTGCCATATTATTCCCCAACAACAGCGTTAATTTTGATGACGTCCAAATTCACTCCTTAAAGAGTAAGTTGACATGGTCACATGCAATATAATTTACCCAACTATGAGTCGGGGTCGAATCCCATGGAGAAAAATATATAGGAGATTAGGTAAGTAAGAAAATTATTACTTTTTATGCTAAGCCAAATACTAATAAGGATTTTGAGAGAATATTTATATCTAAATGCAAAAATGTAAATTAACCTAGAAATCGATTGAAATGATCAATGGCTACACGCATGGATTCAATTGGAATTACACTCAAGTAACAATCTAATGTATTTCACAATTTAATAAATATGAGCGGGTTTATGTTAATTAGCATCGGATGTGAATTCTATATTAGCTTCTTCCGAAGACTAACAAAACTTTCTAATTAAATTATTCCTAAAATAATTAAGAGACTAAGTGCACCCGAATATGGCTACAAGTAGTTCAATCCTATCCCTAGGTAGAATCTATAAAATGAGGGTTAACGCCTTAAGTTCTTGTTAATTATTATTTTCTAACCCCAAACTACCTTTTCCAAGAATAATTTGAAATTAATGGGCGAGTACTAGGGTTAGCTAATCCGTTTGGAAATATTAAAGAACAAGAATAATTAATGAAACAATAACTCACTTCAATATTAATAAAACTCATTCAACACATAATCACAACAAGATATTTAATCTAAACTTTATAAATAAATATTTCCATAAACAATATTCAAGTATTGGAATAAATACTACACACTTAAATATTCAATAAAAAGTAAGGAAATGAAGAAATGAGTAATACCGGAAAAGAAATTCTCAACCAAAGTCTTCAAATCTTCAAGTCTGAAGTGTATGTACAAGAACCCTAGCTCCAAGATTGTTTCTCTTAGTCCAGAAGACCAAAACTTAGCCAAATATATCTACCCAAATGGGTTAGGTCGTGTATTAAAGGGTTTGGGGCCAAAAAATATGAAATTACATCAATGCCTAGAACTGAAGCCCGTTGTTCGCATTTACGAAGAAAGGTTCGCAATTGCGAACATGGAATATACTGCTGACCATCGCAATTGATAAGAAAGGGGTCGCATATGCGAAACTTGATTGTTTGGTTGACTTCGCATTTGTGAACACTGCTTTCCTTACTTGACTTCATTGTGATCCATCAGTTTGCATTTGCGAAAATTGACTGGAATAGTTGACTTCGCAATTGCGAGCTCCTGCTCGTATTTGTGACATTTGAGGCCAATTTCAAGATTTCTGTATTTGACCTTCTTTTTGACTTATTTCCACTTGATTTCTTTTCCGATCACTTATAAATCAGATAAACCTGTAAAATAGAAATAATCAACATTGAATACACTATTTTTGTAATGACCCGATCGATCGTTTTGAGCTCCAGTCTCGTTCGGAGATTTGAGGCCTTGAGTAGCTTCACTTCAAGTATTATGACTTGTGCGTGTGGTCGAAATTGAATTTCGGGAAGTTCGGAGTTGATTCAGATGGAAAATTCTAAATTCGGAAGGCTGGCATTTTGGAAGTTAAAAAAAATCTTAAGTTTGATTTGAAATGATGTTTTAGTGTTATGGATGTCCATTTAAAGTTCCGAGCTACGGAATAGGTCTGCATCATGATTTGTGACTTCTACGCAAAGTTTGAGTAACGGGTGGTCCGGGAGTATTTTGGCGCCTATTATGGAAGGCTGGCATTTTGGAAGTTTAAGAAATTCTTACGTTTGATTTGAAATGAATTTTTGGTGTTCTAAGCCTTTGAATAGGTTTGTATCATGATTTGTGACTTATATGCAAAGTTCGGCATCATTCCGGAATATTTTGGTCTGGTTCAAACGCGTTCGTTGAAGTTTAAAAGTTTGAAAGCTTAAAGAAGGATTTCAATCGTCAATTCGTAGTTTCGATATTGTTTGGCATGATTCGAGGCTTTGACTAAGTCTGTATCGTGTTTTAGGATGTTTGAATGGGGTCCCGGGGGCCTCGGGTGCGAATCGGATCGAGTTTGGACTTGGGAGAAGTGCTGAGGCAGCTGGGATCTGGTGCAATCGCACCTGCGTGGAAAGGGCCGCAGGTGCGAGACCACAAAAGCAGCCCTGGTATTGTAGAAGCGGTTGGGCTTAAGGTTGGTTGGAGACGCAGGTGCGAGGAGTTTACCGCACCTGCGGGCGAGTAGATGCGGGTTAAGGAGCACAGAAGCGGAGGTGGTCTGGGTTTGGAAAATCGCAGGTGCTGGTGTTGTGGCGCATATGCGGACCCCCAGGTGCGGTCATGGGCGTGCAGGTACGGAAGGCTGCTCGAGCTAGGGAGTCCGCAGATGCGGGTGATTCCACAGAAGCAGATGTGCATCTATGGTGGTGGGCGCGCAGAAGCGGAAAGCTGGCACCTTGGGGGAAGGCGCATCTGCGAGGTGGCTTCCGCAGAAGCGGATACTGTTCCGCAGGTGCGAAAAGGCCGTCTGGGCAGAGGGGTTATTTTAAAAGCGGGATTTGGCCCATTATCTCTCATTTTCACTTGGTTAGGGCGATTTTTGGAGAGCTTCAAGGGGAGATTTTCATCAAGCAACACAAGGTAAGTGATTCCCACCTATTATGAGTTAAATACATGGATTCTATAAGGATTTAAACATGGAAATTAGTAAAAATTGTGGGGCTTTTGGTAGAAAACGTACAAATTGGTATTTTTGGAATTTGAACACAAAATTGGACATGGAATTAGGAATAAATTATATATTTGAGTTCGTAATATTATGGGTAATAATTATCTTCAAAATTTTTTGAAATCCAGGCACGTGGGCCCTGAAGGTTGATTTTATTGACTATTCGAGCGGAGTTGGGAATTGTTATAAATTGATTAATTATGGGTAATATAGTATATATTTATGGAATTAAACATTTGTTTGACTAGTTTTGGAGAGACGGGCATCGGTTTGAGGTGTTTGAGTGGCGTTGGAGCCGATTAGGGAACTTCAGAGCGAGGTAAGTCTCCTGTCTAACTCTGTGAGGGGGAAACTACCCCTAGGTAATGTATTTGTTATGTTCTACTTGTTGCGGGGGCTACAAACGCATAAGGTAACGAGAGTCCGTACGTAGCTAGATTCATGTTATATCCGATAGACTTAGGTTCCCGCCATGCTATAACTGTACTATTTGAGTTGTCTATTTCCTATTAAATTCCTTTATTTTACGTTGCGACTTGAGACTAGACTTGTGTAGAGTGATAGACTTGCTATTGTAGAGATTCGACGGGCTTCATGACTAGCCGCAAAATAATTGTATTCCTCTTATGAGTTTCTCCCGCGTTATGCGTTCTTATCAAAATGTTTCCCTTAAATATTTATAACTCGCATGCCTATTCATGATTGGGGTCCAGGATCCGTCAAAGATTCTTATTGTAATGGTATTGGGCCGTTCGCCTCTTTAGTATAATAGATGCATCTATGGTTCATGTTGTTCGACCCTCGGCGATGCACACATTATGATGGGATCATGACGTTTGCCTCGGCAGGATTATGTATCACACTCCTATAGGAGCGGGCCGTTCGCCTCGAAAATATAAATAGATGTATCTATGGTTCGCATATTATGATGGATCAGGCCATACGCCTCGGCATTTCTTTAAAATACTCTTATGAAATCTTGTGTAATAATTTGCAAGAAGCCAGTGTATCTGTGAGATTTCTGATTTGGACTATGATGACCTACCTGGTGAGGTCCATCATATATATACTCCAATTGAGGAGGTAACTACTAGTTGAGAGCTTGAGTTATTTTTGAGAGGAGTATTTTACCACGTATTTATACTTGTTATTTCGTATATTTACTCTGACTCATGTCTGTTTATTTCTACTGTATCTGTCTTATTGGACAACTAGTAAGTGTCGATGTCGACCCATCATCACTACTTCTCTAGGGCCAGGTTAGATACTTACTGGGTACGCGTTGATTTACGTACTCATGCTACAGTTGCTGCACTTATTGTGCAGGTACATATATGTCTGGTGGTCTTTTGGGCGCAAAGGCGCAGCTATTGCAGGGGATTTTACTGTGAGCTACATTCCATGTACGATTCATAGCCTACAAAGTCTCCATCAGAGTTATTTGCATTCTCCTGTCTAGTTTGTATTCCTGACAGATGCTGTATTTTATTATATTTCCTAGTTTATGCTCATGCACTTGTGACACTGTATTTTTGGGGTTCCTACGGGTTGTTCATTATTGTAGTAAATGTGAATTCTATTTCATGCTTTTTAATTAATGATAATCATGATTTCAAATTACTTAAATGAGTAAGTTAATAGATCACCATTGGCTTGCCTGACAGCGGTGTTAGGCGCCATCATTGTCTTTAGTGGATTTTAGATCGTGACAGCTTGGTATCATAGCGTTAGGTTCACTTGAGTCTCACGAGTCATGAGCAAGTCTAGTAAAGTCTTGTGGATCGGTACAGAGTTGTCTGTAGTTATCTTCGAGAGGCTACAGGGCTGTTAGGAGCACTTCCCTTCTTGATTTCCCTATCGTGCAGTTTGATTCCGTTGAGGCTTTTGCCTTTATTTCCTTCCTACTCAATCTCATGCGACGTGAAGAGCTTGTTATCAATTGGACGTCGAGTAGTTGTATTGGTACTGTAGACGTGGTGCAAGATGCTTTTCCCTGCATGTTCGGGCAAGCTATTATCGTCGTCTTGCGGAAAGGTGCTCTGTCGTTTCAGTTCAGTCTCCGTACTTCCTATGATTTTGAGGCTATACATGGATTGCTATGATGTTCATGTGTTGTTATCGCACAATGTTGGTGTGATGGTAGGGTGCTTGTTTATGTGTTGAGGTAGTGAATGACTTGAAAAGGAGGATTTCTCAGTATATGATTTAGAGGTTCAGCATTCAATTCCAGCAAAGGAAAGGCAATCGGACTATGGATGTTCAGGCCTTGGTTGATGAAGTGACGTGACTTGGTATTTTCGAGCATGGTGGAATTTTCATTTGTGATGTGGTATCGTCGTCCTTATTTGAACGCATTAAGGTTTGCCGGTATTATGGTCTTCTTCAATTTGTCTTTGGGGCAGGGTGTTGTGAAATGGTGCCTGAGAAGATGTTGTCATAGATAGCGGAGTGTAGCAATTTCAGAATAAAATTGGTATTTCTAATGTTGAATGCTCGAGAAAGATTATCTTTGAAGAGGCTTAGAGTTGATAGCAAATTTATTGATTCAGGCGCTACATGTATGAATTTTGATTTGAGGCAGCAATTAGGTAGTGGAGAATGAGGAAGGACATGTGGGAGGTGTCTTGCGGTGGTTAAAATACTAGCAGGTCAAAGTTTGAAGAGAATAAGTTGAGGAGTTGCTTAAAGGAAGTGGTTTAACCGAAGTGGGAGTGGAAGAGTAGCATAAGGATTCTGTGGCAGGAAAGCCACTTGTCCTGAGAAAGTTTAGGGCGATCTGGGGAATCATGATGGAATGTGATTTAGTCCACAGATTATATTTGGAATGGTGGTTACTGTACAGAGAAAGATTGATTATGGCAGAAAGGAGTTTTCTTGAAATGAAGAGGGGTGTGAAGATTTTATTATCGTTTCGGATGCAACATGACTTTGAGTTTGGAAGGTATTGTTGAACTTTCAAATGATGTCAATGGGGAAGGAATAGACCTATACAACTGGTGGACTAGCATGGGCTCAGGACGGTTTACTGATTTCATAAAAGTGGTACCCAGTGCAGCGCCGTTGGAAGATGTCGGCATGGAATTTCACATGTGGGTTATCTCCTGTGAACAGATTAGCGGTTGCGTGATGTTGATGAAGCTTCTGTGAAGAATACTACTTGCTACCCAGTAAGAGGTCGAATATGTGACTGATGATTCAGAATGTTCATGAAAAGCTTAACCAAAGACTTTGAGAAATTTGGTGGGTTAACGGTACATGATCATGGTAATTGAGAAGGAGGAAATCGTTGTGGGCTCTACATTATGTGATGGTATCTTAAAGCTAAGTGGGGGAGCCCCACCATCTACGATTGGATTGCGTGGTTGTCTGCTTGTGGGGGTTTCTGGTTATCGATGTGTTGGTTGATTATATATGACTAAGAAAAGAAACATATCAGGAGTAATTCGATCAAGGAACTCAATGAATGTGTGCTATACCTCGCCTTATTGATTGAGGTGCAGGATTTGGGAAGACTTAGAGTTTATGCTTCTTGTGGATGTAATGTATAAGGAAAAGAATGCAGCCAGTTGTTTCTTTGAGAGGGTGTTCATGTGCTAGCAGAGTGTTGAAGTTTGTTAACATTCGGGATCAGGTCAGAGTGGGTGACTCTTAACAACGGTCCTAGTGGGTTCAAGAATTAAAGTGCAGTGCCTAAGGATTTTGGGTCTGTTGGTCCGTGAGCATTTCGGCGCCTATTATGGAAGGCTGGCATTTTGGAAGTTTAAGAAATTCTTAAGTTTGATTTGAAATGAATTTTTGGTGTTATCGATGTCCGTTTGGTGTTCTGAGCCTTGGAATAGGTTCGTATCATGATTTGTGACTTGTACGCAATGTTCAGCTTCATTCCGAAATATTTTGGTATGGTTCAGATGCGTTTGTCAAAGTTTAAGTTTGAAAGCTTAAACAAGGATTTCGATCGTCGATTCATAGTTTCAATATTGTTTGGCGTGATTTGAGGCTTCGACTAAGTCTGTATCATGTTTTGCGATGTGTTGGTATGTTTGGACGAGGTCCCAGGGGCACCGGGTGCGAATCGGATTGTAAACGGATCGAGTTTGGACTTGGGAGAAGTGCTGAGGCAGTTGGGATCTGGTGCAATCGCACCTGAGTAGAAAGGGTCGCAGGTGCGAGACCGCAGAAGTGGCCCTGGTGTCGTAGAAGCGGTTGGGATTAAGGTGTAGCTGTTGTTGTGCACCTACGGAGCCGCAGGTGCGATCATGGTCCCGCAGGTGCAGAAGACTGCTCGAGCTAGGGAGTTCGCAGATGCGGGTGATTCCGCAGAAGCGGATGCACATCTGCGGTTGAGGGCCCGCAGAAGCGGAAAGCTGTCACCTCAGGGGAAGCCACATCTGCGAGGTGGCTTTCGCAGAAGTGGAGCCGAAGAAGCGGCTACTGTTCCACAAGTGAGAAAAGGTCGTCCGGGCAGATGGGTTCGTTTAAAAGCGGGATTTGGCCCATTTTCTCTCATTTTCACTTGGTTGGGGAAATTTTTGGAGAGCTTCAAGGGGAGAGTTTTATCAAGCAACACAAGGCAAGTGATTCCCACCTATTATGAGTTAAATACATGGATTCTATAAGGATTTAAACATGAAAATTAGTAGAAATTGTGGAGGGTTTGATAGAAAACCTACAAATTGGTATTTTTGGAGTTTGACCACGAAATAGGACATGGAATTAGGCATAAATTATATATTTGAGTTAGTAATGTTATGGGTAATGATTATCTTCGAAAATGTTCGAAATCCGAGCACGTGGGCCCGAAGGTTGATTTTATTGACTATTCGAGCGCAGTTGGGAATTGTTATAAATTGATTAATTATGGGTAATAGAGTATATATTTATGGAATTGCACATTTGTTTGACTGGTTTTGGAGAGACGGGCATCAGTTTGAGGTGTTTGAGTGGCGTTGGAGCCGATTATGGAACTTCATAGCGAGGTAAGTCTCCTAACTAACTCTGTGAGGGGGATCTACCCCTAGGTGATGTATTTGTTATGTTCTACTTGTTGCGGGTGCAACGTACGCACAAGGTGACGAGAGTCCATACGTAGCTAGATTCATGTTATATCCGGTAGACTTAGGTTCCCGCCATGCTATAACTGTACTATTTGAGTTATCTCTTGCCTATTAAATTCCTTTATTTTACGTTGCGAGTTGAGACTAGACTTGTGCAAAGTGATAGACTTGATATTGTAGAGATTCGACGGGCTTCATGACTAGCCGCAAAATAATTGTACTCCTCTTACGAATTTCTCCCGCGTTATGCGTTCTCATCGAAAGGTTTCCCTTAAATATTTATAACTCACATGCCTATTCGTGATTGGGGTCCAGGAGCTGCCAAAGCTTCTTATTTTAATGGGATCGGGCCGTTCGCCTCGGCAGTATACTAGATGCATCTATGGTTCATGCCGTTTGACCCTCGGCGTTGCACATATTATGATGGGATCGTGCCGTTAGCCTCGGCAAGATTATGTATCACACTCCCATAGGAGCTGGCCGTTCGCCTCGGCAATATAAATAGATGTATCTATGGTTCGCATATTATGATGGATCCGGCCATACACCTCAGCATTTATATAAAATACTCTTATGAAATCGTGCGTAATAATTGGCAAGAAGCCAGTGTATATTTGAGATTTAGGATTTTGACTATGACGACCTACCTGGTGAGGTCCATTATATATATACTTCGATTGAGGAGGTAACTACTAGCCGAGAGCTCGAGTTATTGCTGAGAGGAGTATTTTACCATGTATTTTTACTTGTTATTTTGTTTATTTACTCTGACTCACATTTGTTTACTTCTACTGTATCTGTCTTATTGGACCACTAGTAAGTGTCGATGTCGACCCCTCATCACTACTTCTCTGGGGTTAGGCTAGATACTTACTGGGTATGCGTTGATTTATTTACTCATGCTACACTTGCTGCACTTATTGTGTAGGTACATATATGTCTGGTGTTCTTTTGGGCGCAAAGGCGCGGCCATTGCGGGGGACTTTACTGTGAGTTGCATTCCATGTACGATCAGCAGCCTGCAAAGTCTCCATCAGAGTTATTTGCATTCTCCTTTCTAATTTGTATTCCCGACGGATGTTGTATTTTATTATATTTTCTAGTTGATGCTCATGTACTTGTGACACCGGGTTTTGGGGGTTCTTACAGATTGTTCATTACTGTAGTAAATGTGAATTCTATTTCATGCTATTTAATTAATGAAAATTATGATTTCAAATTACTAAAATGAGTAAGTAAGTTGATAGATCACCGTTGGCTTTCCTGACGGCGGTGCTAGGCGCCATCACGACCTTTAGCGGATTCTGGGCAGTGACAATTTTATCATGCAAACGTAGCAAAAATCTAAGATTAAAGAAGAGATAAGTTAGTAAAAATGCCAACTTATCAATAATATTGATGCACCCCAAGGTGAAATATGGTGCTCGATGAAACCTTTATCCAACAACTCTTGCAACTGCTCCTTCAACTCATCTAGAGTCATGTGATATGGTGGAATAGATATGGACTGAGTGCCCGACATCAGATCAATATCCCTATGGGGTGTCATTCCTGGTAGGTCTACAGGAAACACATCTGGACACTCCCTTACTATTTGAACTGACTCAATAGTAGGAGTATCAACACTAACATCACTCAGAAAGGCCTGGTACACCAAAACCCCCTTCTCAACCATCCGTTAAGCATTCATAAATGAAACCACTTAACTAGGAGTGTGACCAAGTGAACCCCTCCATTATAACCTCGGCAACCCCTGCATAGCCAATGTCACGATCTTTGCGTGATAGTCATGAATAGCGTGGTATGGAGATTACCAATCCATACCCATAATCACCACAAAATCAATCATATTAAGCAATAGAAGGTCAGTACTAGTCTTATAACCCCCAATATTAATCATTCAAGAATGATACACATGATCTACCACATAAAATAACCAACAGGTGTAGACACATGAACAAGATATCAAGGGAACCATGAGGCATATCCAAATAAGGAAAAGAATATGATGATATATAAGAATAAGTAGAACTCGGGTCAAATAAATCTGGAGCATCCATGTGGCACACCGAAACAATACTTAAGATCACCGCACATGAAGCAACTGCCTCTGGCTTCCCAGGGAATGCATAAAAATAGGCTTGATCTCCACCGACTGGCCTCCCTTCTATGACAGCCTAGAACAAATTAGGCTCTACAACTAGATGGATATACTGGTGGTGTAGCTGCTGGGCCCAAAATCATGGACTGGGTACCCTAATATGGTACACTACTCAGAATTCTGGGATAACCCCTCTTGATATGACTCAAGTCTCAACACTCAAAGCAATCCCTCCTCTGGTGAGCCTGATGGCTCTGTGACTTTCCTTGGGAACTTGAATATCCACTCGAAGATCCACGAACGGATGGAGCACGATATAAACTTTGTGCATGCAGTACACTAAAAGAGAAATGTCCTGAGCAAGCACTGTATGAACCACGGCTGATTGAAGAGCCACGATAAACTTGATGGGCTGATTGAACAGGCCTGGAAGGACGACCTCTACTGTGATGTCCCTGGCATCCAGATGAGGCACCAAAAAAAACATCTGAACCACGGACCCTCTTGGTGTACCATACCTCTCTCTTCTGCATGCCAATACACTCTAAGCGCCTAGCAATTTCCACAACTTGATGAAACTTAGTATCAATCTCGGTCTCTTAGGCCATCCTATACGAAATAACAAAATTGAGGCCCTCAATGAACCTTCTAGCCCTCTCCCTCTCAGTATAAATCAAGAACACATCATGATGTTCCAGCTCCGTGAACCTCATCTCATACTGAATTACAATCATACCCTCTTGGTGTAGATGCTTAGACTAACTGCGTAACTCATCCCAGCTAGTCTGTGGAAGAAACTTCTCCAAGAAGAGAACTAAAAATTGGGCCATGTTAGTGGTGATTCCATGCTGGCTTACTTAACTCATAGATCTTCCACCATAAATAGGCTAGTCTTGTAAGTTGAAAAGTGACAAAATCAACCTAGTTTAAGTCTACCAGACCCAAACTATGAAGAACCTGGTGATACTGATCAAGAAAACCTTGTTCCTCATCAGTAGTCTCACCATTAAAATAGGGAGGATGAAGTATTTGAAATCTCTCCAGCCACTTTTGTGCCTAAGCAGTTAAGTGTGGCCTAATCTCGGGTTGACCTGTGACAACTGGATTTACCCGTAGAACCACTAGTATCTAATACCTATGAGCCAGCTGCTCTGGTATATGCAACGGGAGTCTGGACTCTTCCCCTATCCTGTGAGGTAGCCAGTGCAACCGGGATCATACATGCCTGATCCAAACTCGCATACATGCTCAGTATATGAGCCCAAGTCTGCTCAATCCCAGATGTCGCAGTAAGTCCCTCAGGTTCTTGAGATAGTCCCAGCATCTCAACATAACCTGGGATCTGCTCCTTAATGGGAGCTATTGGTGTATCCATAGAGGTTGCTCTAGCGGGTCCTCTAATTGCGGGGCGTACTCTACCCATGCCTCTACCTTGGCCTTGGCCTGCGGTACTGGCGCATGCTCAGCTACTTCGGAAGAATGTGTCCTCACCACATTTGAGAGAATAGATATCACGACCCAAAAACTCAACCCGTCGTGATGGCGCCTAACACACCGGCTAGGCAAGATTAAACATAACCATAAAGAACCATAACATCATAAATTATAGAAATATCATAAGTCTGAAACCTCAATGTAACAAAGTACTGCCAATACAAGGTAAATCCCCCAGAAATTGTTAAATACGAAGTCATGAGCTCAACAATGGAATACAAGTCTGAAAACTAAATAATAATACTGTTTGAACTAAAGAAACAGTACACAAGAAAAGACAAGTCAAAACTGCGGCCAAGAATGCAGCTCTACCTCGCCTCTCAAAGATTAGTCCAACAAGCAAATCTACTGCTGATAACTGGTTCCCACACCTGGATCTGTACAATTAAGTACAGAATATAGTATGAGTACAACCGACCCAATGTACTGAATAAGTATCGTAACTAACCTCGGCGAGGTAAAATATTCGAGAACTATAAATGATACTATCTATAACCTGTACAGTTTCATCATTTTTAACAAGTACAGAAAAATAATGAAATCAAGTCATAAAGCAAAGGAAGAAGCATATGGGTGTGTAGGTGTATTGTTACTCAAATACTCTGCGCAATCAATGTTCAGCATATAGAGATGCCATGCAGTTAAATAAGGTAAATAACCACGGAAATTGCAAGTAAAGATGAAATGCAAAATCCAAACAAACACTGAACAAATTCCTCAACCTTTCCATATCCGTACCAAACCACTGATCAGTTTTCCATAATCTCCGCGTGTACACCATCAAGAGAGAAACATGAGAGGGCGACCCTAGGGGGATGGATCTATATCCATACGCTGCACGGATAACTCACATGCTAATAATATAAACCACATGGACAACTCACGTGCTACACAAATAACTCACGTGCTAATAATATCAATATCTGGATCCGCACGAACCACTCACGTGCCAACAATCACAATCTACTCGGCGTGGTCACAGGCTACCAGTCCAGCTCATAACTCAGAATAGCAAATATACGAGTATACATGTACACGATAAATGATTACCAATTTCATATCCTGGGCTGGTATATCTAGCATGCTTTAGTGTAGGCATGTGCAATGTGTGCTATCACAGCTAAAAAAATAATTTCATCATGGAATAGCAGTTTATTAGTTCCTACCGGGATAATAACCTCAATGAAACCTCAACATGGTACAAATAACTCATAGAGGGGTGCAAATAGGAGAAATGACTCAGTTCGAAGCTTAACAATTAATTCAAGGATGGTATAACCTAAACAATATTCTGAGCATAGAAATAGTACCCCGTGCACGCATATGGGCTCAACCCACATATATGTGCCACTCATATCATGTAGCTATCACGAATAATTCGGGAAACTAGTGACTCAACCATGTTTGGATAAGATACCTCAAGCAAATCAAATCACTTCGCTAACAAGCCCTTCCCGCACGTATCAACATCCGGAAGGCTCGAATGTAGCCGATATAACATAATACTATCAATAAAAGCAATAGAAAGTGATTCCAAATAATAAATCTAAGATCTTTAACTCAAGTCAAAATATCAACCCAAAATGTCAACCCTGGGCTTGCACCTCAGAACCCGACAAAATTCACAAATTCTGAATACCGATTCAATAACGAGTCCAACCATACCAAAATCATCCAACTCCAATCACAAATCTCCCCTTAAATCCTCAATTTTCACTCTCCATTAACATAGTCCAAATCCCCAAATTCTAACTCAGATTCATGAAAATTAGGTATAATAATCAATGGGTATTCAATTCATGGACAAAAGTGATCAAAAGTCACTTACCTCTTCAATCTAGGTGGAAACCTCTCCAAATATCACCCTAGTATGAACTTCAAAATCCCAAAAATGAGAAAAACAACTAAACCCTTCGATTTTAAACACTTCCCAGTGATCTCGATTCTGTGGCCCTTAGAGTTGCACCTGTGACGCTACACTTGCGGATATCGCAGGTGCGAAATTTCATTAACTTCCCAACCCCATGCACCTGCAGTAAAAGCCTTGTACTTGCGAGACCGCTTCTGCGGACACTCTCCTTCTCCTTTTCATCCACACCTGCGGACCGCGCATCGCATTTGCGACCAAGGCCAAACCCATCCACCTCCGTACTTGCAGACCTCTCATCGCAAAAGCGCTTTCTCTTATGCGGAAACACCCCCGCATCTGCGGTCCTCCCAGAATTCACTCCTCTTCACATCTGCAGTCATTTCATCGCACTTGCGGTGCTGCATCTGTGGCCATTCCCACCGCAGGTGCGAACGCACCAGATGCCTGAAACATCAGCTAATACTCCAAGATAAAAACTAATCCAAATTTAATCCAAAACACACCCTAGGCCCCCGGGACGCCATCCAACAATACCAACAAGTCCTAAAACACAATACAAACTCGCTCGAAGCCTCAAATCATATCAAACAACACCGAAACCATGAATCGCACATCGATTCAAGCCTAACGAACTAATGCACTTCCAACTTCTAAAACCAATGTCGAACTATATCAAACCAACACCGATTGACCCCAAATACAGCACACAAGTCATAAATGACACAACAAACCTATTCCAACTTTCGGAACCAGAATCCAACACCGATATCCACAAAGTCAACTCTCGGTCAAACCTCTCAACCTTCCAAACCTTCAACTTTCCAACTTCCTCTAAAAAGCATCAAACCAATCTATAGATCTCCAAATCAACATCCGGATGTATGCCTAAGTCCAAAATCACCATACGAAGCTATCAGAACCATCAAAACTCCATTCTTGAGTCGTCTACACAAAATTCAAAATCCGGTCAACTCTTCCAACTTAAACCTTAAACCTTGGGACTAAGTATTCCAATTCACTCCGAAACATCCCTGGAACCAAACCAACCACCCCAGAAAGTCACATAACCATAAATGAACATAGAATGATAAATAAACAGGGTAACGAGGCAACAATACACAAAACGACCAGCCGGGTTGTTACATCCTCCCCCCTTTAAACAAATGCATCCTCGAACGAGTCTAGAGTCATACCTAGGGTCTCAAATAGGTGTAGATGACTACTCTGCATCTCCCCCCGTCCTCCCAAGTAGCCTCCTTAGCTAGCTGACCTCTCCAGCAAACTTTCACGGATGCTATATTCTTTGACCTCAAATTTTGAACCTGCCGGTCAAAAATGACCGCCGGCTCCACATAGTAAGTCAAATCCCCATCTAAATGAACCGTGCTGAAGTCCAACACATGGTACGAATCACTATGATACTTCCGGAGCATGGAAATAGGAAACATTAGGTGAAGACCCGATAGTCTAGGTGGCAATTCAAGGTTGTAGGCCACCTATCCAATCCTCTCAAACACCTCAAAAGGGCCAATATACCCTGGGCTTAACTTGCCCTTCTTCCCGAACCTCATCATACTATTCTTGGGCGAAACTCTGAGTAAAACCTTCTCACCCACCATGTATGCAACATCACAAACCTTTCTATCAACATAGCTCTTTTGTCTAGACTGTGTCGCACGAAGTTGATCCTGAATCAACTTGACTTTCTCCAAGGCATCCCGTACCAAATCAATACCCAACAATCTAGCCTTTCCCAGCTCAAACCAACCAACTGGAGAATGACATCGCGTCCCATATAAGGCCTCATAAGGAGCCTTCTGAATACTCAATTGGTAGTTTTTATTATGGGAAAACTCCTCAAGCGGTAGAACTGATCCCAAGAAACCTCAAAATCCATAACACAGGTACCTAACATGTCCTCCAAGATCTGAATGGTGCGCTCAGACTACCCATCAGTCTGGGAGCGAAATATTGTACTTAACTCAACCCGTGTGCCCAACTCTCGCTGCACTTCCCTCTAAAGTTGCAATGTGAACTGCGTGCCCCGATACGAAATGATATAGATGGGCACGCCATGCAACCGGATGATCTCCCGGATGTTGATTTATGCCAATCGCTTTGCAGAATAAAAAGTCACCTCCAGAATGAAATGCGTGGACTTAGTCAACCGATCCACAATTACCCAAACCACGTCAAATTTCTTCAACGTTTGTGGGAGCCCAATAACGAAATCCATGGTAACACACTCCCATTTCCATTCGGGAATCTCAAGTCTCTGAAGCGAACCTCCCAGCCTCTGATGCTCGTACTTCACCTGCTGGCAGTTCTTGCACCGAGTATACTTTACTATATCTTTCTTCATTCTCCTCCACCAATAGTGCTGCCTCAAGTCCTGATATTTCTTTGCAGCACCTGGATGAATGGAATACCGAGAACTGTGGGCCTCCTCAAGAATCAACTCCCTTAACCCGTCCACATTCGGCACACAAATCCGACCCTGCATCCTCAACACTCCATCATCTCCAATAGAAACCTCTTTGGCATCACCATGCTGCACTGTGTCCTTAAGGACAAGCAAATAGGGGTCGTCATACTGAAGCCCTCTGATGTGCTCATACAAAGAAGACCGAGAAACCACGCAAGCAAGAACCCGACTAGACTCCGAAACATCTAACCTCACGAACTGATTGGACAAGGCCTGAACATCCAATGCTAGCGGTCTCTCACCAACTGTAATATATGCAAGGCTAGCATACTCTCAGTCTTTATACTCAAGGCATTGGCCACCACATTGGCCTTCCCGATATGATACAAAATGGTGATATCATAGTCTTTTAACAGCTCCAACCACCTCCGCTGCATCAAATTTAGATCCTTCTACTTAACAAGTGTTGCAGACTCCGATGATCTATAAATACCTCACAAGATGAACTACATCAATCTTCTTCTGATCCACCTTGATCCCCTCATTCGACACCACGTTCCCCAAGAACGCCACAAAATCAAGCAAAAACTCACACTTGAAGAATTTAGCATATAGCTTCTTCTCCATCAAGGTCTAGAGTACAATCCTCAGATGCTGCTCATGCTACTCCTAGCTACGGGAGTACACCAGTATATCATAAATGAATACTATGACAAAAAAATCAAGATATGGCCGAAATATACTATTTATCAGGTGCATGAAAGTTGTTGGGGCGTTGGTTAGACCAAAATACATCACAAAAAATGTGTAGTGACCATACCGACTCCTGAATGTCGTCTTCAGAATATCAGAATCCCGAATCTTCAAATCAATCTTAGAGAACACTTTAGCACCCTGAAGCTGGTCAATTAAGTCATCAATGCGCGGTAGTGGGTACTTGTTCTTAATTGTAACATTGTTCAACTGCCTGTAATCAATGCACATCCGTATAGTACTATCATTCTTGTTCACAAATAGAACCGGTGCACCCCAAGGCGACACACTAGGCCTGATAAATCCTTTATCAAGTAGCTCCTGAAGTTGTTCCTTCAATTCTTTCAACTCTATTTGTGCCATATGATACAGAGGAATAAATATAGGCTGAGTGCCCGACACCAGATCAATACCAAAAGCAATGTCCTTGTCGGGTGGCATGCTGGCAGGTTTGCAGGAAACACATCGAAAAAGTCTCTGACTACCGAAACTGACTCAACGGTAGGAGAATCAGTACTACAATCCCTCACAAAGGCCAAATATGCCAGACATCTCTTCCCAATCATTCGTTGGGCCTTCAAATATGAAGTCACTCTACTAGTAACATAGTCTAGGGAACCTCTCTACTCAACCCTAGGCAATCCCGGCATCGCCAACATCACGGTCTGTCTTAGCGTGACAATCCAGAATGGCGTGATATGGTGACAACTAGTCCATGCCTAAGATCATGTCAGAATCAACCATGTTAAGTAGTAAAAGATCACCTCTCGTCTCCAGTCCCCCAATAGTCACTACACACGACCGGTACACACGCTCCACAATAATAGTATCACCTGCCGGCATAGATACATGAACAAGCATAACTAATGAATCACGGGGCATGCCCAAATAATGAGCAAAGTATGATGACACATATGAATAAGTCGAACCAGGGTCAAATAATACTGAAGCATCCCTATAGAATACTGAAACAATACATGTGATCAAGGCATCAGAGGCGACTACCTCTGGCATGGATGGAAATGCGTAGCAACGAGCCTGACCACCACCTGATCGACCTCGAGCAACGGCCTTATTCTGACTGGGCCTACCCCAAAGCTACATCTGCGGCCATTCCCACCATTGGTGTGAATGCACTAGATTCCTGAAACTTCAGCCAATACTCCAAGACCAAAATTAATCCGAAATCAATCCAAAACACAATCGAAGCCCACGGGACCCCATCTAACAATACCAATAAGTCCTAAAATACAATACGAACTCGCTCGAAGCCTCGAATCACATCAAAAAACACCAAAACCACTAATCGCACATCGATTCAAGAATAACGAACTAATGCTCTTCCAACTTCTAAAACCAATGTCAAACTATATCAAACCAACTCCGATTGGCCCCAAATTTGGCACACAAGTCATAAATGACACAACAGACCTACTGTAACTTTCGAAACCTGAATCCGACCCCGATATCCATAAAGTCAACTCTTGGTTAAACCCCTCAACCTTCTGAACCTTCAACTTTCCAATTTTCTCCAATAAGCATCAAACCAACCTACGGACCTCCAAATCAACATCCGTACATAAAGCTAAGTCCAAAATCACCATACGAAGATATCAGAACCATCAAAACTCCATTCCGAAGACGTCTACACAAAAGTCAAACTCCAGTCAACTCTTCAACCTTAAACCTTCAACCTTGGGACTAAGCATCCTAATTAACTTCGAAATATCCCCGAACCAAACCAACCACCCAGCAAGTCACATAATCACAAATGAGAATATAATAAGCAATAAATAGGGGAACATGACTACAATACACAAAATGACCGACCGACTCGTTACAATAGAATAGCAAAGATTCAAACTTTAGAATAAATAAATCTGCACGATAGAGAATGAAAGAAACATGAGTATTTCTACTAGCATTTTATCCTCTCGAAGATACGTACAAACGTGTATGTAACGATCCACAAGACTTTACTAGACTTGCTCATGACTCATGAGGTCTAAGCAACCTAGAGCTCTGATACCAAGCTTTCACGACCCAAAACCCTTGTTGGTCGTGATGGTGCATAACCCACTTTCTAGGCAAACTAATTATAAAATAATAATGGAAAAATAATAAAATACAAAAATAAATCAGTCTAAAAGTCGAATAAGCATAGATAAATAACAAACCAATATAACTTGTTCCCAAAAATTAGTAACACTGAGTCATGAGCTCTAATACATTAATACAAGTCTGCTAATACAATATGTTGTCAGAAGTAATAACGTTAATGAAAGATAGAAAGAGATGTCAGGGACTACGATCAGGATGTAACTCTACCTCGTGTCTCAACAACAAGAGCAATTGTGTTCAACACTGAGCTGGTAGGTCCCACACCTGAATCTACACAATTAAGTGCAGAGTATAGTATCAATACAACTGTCCTCATGTATTCAGTAAGTATTATGACTAACCTCTGTGGGGTAGTGGCAAGAGTGGTTAATGATACTCACCAATCAAACTTCTATAGTTTATGAATATATATATATGTATACAACAATAACACCAGAATCTAAGCATAAGGTACATGTAAGACTAATGATGCATATAGACAGGATATGCACAAGCATTGTAATCAAGCTAGCAGTTTAGCATATAGAGAATATATCGAAGAATAGAAAATCAAGTTACATAGATTTGACATATAGAGAAGACATGTACAGTGAATCATTTCATCAATTAAGTTAGCATATAGAGAAAAATATGCATAAAAGGCATGTATACATTTCGAGGCTAACATATAAAGAAGATACGTAGTAAAAGAATATATATATATATATATATATCCAAGGAGCTTGCATATATACACAAAGTCCAAACACTGATCAGTTTTCATAATCCGCGTGTACATCATCAAGAAAAAATATGTGACGACTACCCTATGGGAATGGATCCTTATCCACACGCTACACGGGCAACTTACGTGCCATAATCATAACATCCGAACGGACAATTCACGTGCTCCAAAAAAAGTACATATCACATAAAACATATACAAGAATACATGTATACAAACAACATATATCAAATCACATACTCATAGATTGTGGAAAATAGCATGTTAATGTGTATGCATATGCGAAGTGTACAACTACAACTCAGATTAGGCGGGTATGCCATATAACAATGAACATCATGCTCAAACATGATTTCGAAGCATGTACATAGACTCTAGCATAATTTAAGAAGTTCAAGAAGTCATACAAATAATCAAACAAGATTCATAGAAAGCACACACTCCGAACAAAGCATAATATAAGCCTAAAGTCTAATCTTATCGAATCCATACATAGTACTCATATATACACTTGTCACTTCGCATATATGTCACTTTCACAAATACCAGTTAGCCAAATACGGTCACAATCCAAGGGTTATCACTTTACAATAAGATTAGACAAGATACTTACCT
Source organism: Nicotiana tomentosiformis (assembly GCF_000390325.3). Taxonomy (NCBI): domain Eukaryota; kingdom Viridiplantae; phylum Streptophyta; class Magnoliopsida; order Solanales; family Solanaceae; genus Nicotiana; species Nicotiana tomentosiformis. The sequence continues at coordinate 39,956,423 of NC_090823.1, forward strand.
CAAACAAATAAAAATCAATATCCCAAGAATGTCTTTCCCTTAAAAATCACCTCTAACCGGCTCGAGTCTAGCAAAAAATAACTCAATAACTTCAAACAAAGCTATGGGAATTTATTCCAAATAATTAAGCTTCAATCTTTAATCAAATCCCCAAAAGTCAACAAATTTATTTTAGGCCCACATGGTCAAAACCCGAGTCAAGTGGTAGATCTCGACTGCCCATAATATCATGAGTCCAAATATATAATTAGATTCTAAAATAGAGTCCAAATCGATCCTCAAATCCCCAATATATGCTCTCCAAAATTATAGACAAAAACTCCCAAATATTTTCTTAAATTTTCACAATCTATGTGTAATAATCCATAGGAAAACAAAATATATTATATAAATAAAGTAAAAATTACTTATCCTAAAAAGTATGGTGGAAAATCCCTCCAAATATTGCCTCTATCGAGCTTCAAAACTCGAAGCAATGAAAATTGAGCTAACCCTTCGATAATATAACATATGCCAGCGATACAACATCTGCGTACAAAAGGATCGCATTTGCGATATTATGTAGTCCCAGTCTCACATTAGCGACATTCTGCTATCCCAGTCTCGCAGGTTGTCGACCTTTCACATTTGCGGTCCATGTGTCGCTTCTGGGACTCCACAGGTGCGTCCACTTCCTTCACATGTGCACAAATAACCCAAGACTGCCAATCCTCACAAGTGCACTCACGATCTCTATAGGTGCGCCTTCTCACCTGCGGCCCCCTCTTCGCAGAAGCGAAAACTCCCCAGATCACCTCAACTCCCATATGCGAAAGACTAGTCGCACCTATGCCCAAACTTCCCCATGTGCGATGCACCAGAACCAGAACTGCCAAACCAATCCGAATACACTCGAGCCTACCGGGACCCAGTTCAATCATACCAATAAGTCATATATTTAATCTAAACTTACCCAATGACCCGAATCATCACAAATAACATCAAATCTATGAATCGAAGACCAATATTTTTCTCTTAACAACCCAAACTTCCAACTTTGCCGAATACATCTGAATCATGCCTAAACATTTTAGATTTTAACCAAACTTTGCATACAAGTTCCAAACCATTAAATGATCCTATTCCATGTTCCAAAACGACAATCCGTGTCTAATATCATCAAAGTAAACTCTCGGTCAAACCTATGAACTCTCTGAACCTAGAATTGCCAACTTTCTACAATTAGTGCCAAGACTTTCTAAGAACCTCCAAATTCAAATCCGAACATACGTTTAAGTCTAAAATTACCATATGAACCTAGTAGAACCCTCAAATCACCAGTCCAAAGTCATTTACTCAAAAGGCAAACATTAAGCTTCCAACAGTGGAACTAAGTATTCCAACACTCCTAAACCTTTCCGAAACCAAAACAACGAACCCTGCAAGTCACAAATAATAAACAAGCATACGGGAAGCATCAAATAGAAAAATATGGCTCAAATCATGTGTAACGACTGGCCGGGTCGTTACACATAAAGGGCAAACCTATGGTACCTTTTGCATGCATGACTTCTTTGTGAGAGTGAGTGATCTCTTTCATGTGAATGAGCCTTTAAAATATATTTGAGCATTTGATTTGGATGTATGGACTGCTTACTCTCTTTAGTTTTTCTGTAAGGGCATATAGTTTCACGATGGATAGGTAATGTTATTAGGCTTCTCTGTTTGGGTGAGTGTTCAAACTTTGAGTGCATTGTGATATTAAATTTATGTTTTGAATATCTTGAAGTTTGGCATATGTTATGGGAGGTATGTGTTGAATGCATATGCTCGAGCTTAATTGTTGATATCACCCATAGTCACAGGTTGTAATGTGCTTTTAATGATTAGAGCTTAATTGTTTTCGTCTACCATAGTTATGGTTTGTTCGAGAATGAACAAAGGTTTTTAAGTGTGGGGTGGTGATACTGAGCATATTTTTATATGTTTCAATATTAATTTACTCGTATTTTTACTGCTCTTTGATTATATTTGATATTGAATATGCCCCACTTATCTTAATTATTAAATGGTACACTTATTTTGATGTTAATGGATTATATAGGTACATTGGAGATGAAATTTGTAACAAAATGAAGAAGTAAAAGTTAGTTATGCATGCAACATAATCTAAATGTGAAGCATTGGAGTCTTGAGTTAAAAAATTAAGGTGGAACTCTCTATTCTCAAATACGATTGGAGATCATTACAAGACTTAAATAATGTGGAGTCCAAGCAGAATGTAGCAGCAATATAGAACGTAATTAGAAGAGACAAGCTGGCATTTTGAATTATGAAAGCCATCAAAGTTTGGTTGAAAACACACAAAAACGAGATGAAGCAAAACCTAGAGAGCAACGACTTGAGGCAGCAGGTGCGACGCGGGAAACTTCCTCCGCATTTAGTGTCGCGCGGCGTCCAAATTCGGGCACCGTATCCGGCGCGAGGCGCCGACGGTTCTGTCTGAGGCCAATTTCTCCCAATTTTGTTTGGATTTAGTTATTTTGTTTATGCCTTTTCTTACGCTTATTAAAAGTCATTAAATATGATTTTTATACAATTTTAAACCAAGGGAGATCAAGGATACACCGTGGAGGCCGGAGTTCATCGAATTTGATCTTTCTTCCGTCAAACTTAATAATTTTTAATGTTTCTTTGGATAATTTGTCGCTTGGCTACTATGTCTATATGGAGCTAAACTTCATGTTCTAGAGTCGTGGTTCTTTCATTACTATTGTTATTTGGATATTAATTTTGGCTTCTTGATTTTTCGTATTTGTTTATTTATTCACTCATGCACTTAATTATTTGATTATTTAATCACCAATTGAATATTATCTACGAATTTAGAGTTGAACTCGTAAGTAAAAATTCTAGGTTCCACATAGGATTGAGTAGAGTATGTTCTTCAATCTGGACATTGAAAAATGGATTCGCGATTAGGATAGACATATGCTAATTGCATTGCTTGGTTAGTATACGGGAATTATGAATGCATTCTTGTTGATTCTCCATGGACATATAGGCGTTAGGTTAGCTTGAACAGGCGAGTAAGAGCTCTACAGATTCTTATGAGCAAAATTAACTATGTCAACCAATAAACCAGATAAATTAATTAGTCAATTCAAGTGAAGAATATAATAGGATTGTACCTAGATCGTTTTTATCATATTGATAACATAAAAACTGCTCTTTCTTTGTTTAGAGTCCATTAATTATTTTTATTTTATTTTAATTAGTTTAGAATCAAATACTTTGGGGTTTAATCCTTGTCTAAATAATTAGGATAGTCTAATTTGATTAATAATTAATACCAAGTTCTCGTTGAAATGATATTCTACTTATCACTTTATTACTAGACCATGTATAGTTGAGTATGCATTTGACCGCAACAATCAATCTAAAAAAAATTTAAATTAAAGCATAAATTTTTGCTTATTTGTCCTCTTAGTCATTATTTAAGGCTATAAGGAAGGATAGTCATGATAAACGTTAAAGGATGATCACAATATAGCATTTTTACCGTCCCAATTTTATGTATCACTATTCTTGTGGTCTCTAAAATAAGTCATAGATATTTGTATGAATGTACATTATTTTATTGGAGATATCTTAAAGTTAAAATATTTTTAAAAATAAAAATTTGACATTTTTATGTGGAACAAACTAAAATAGGAAGTATGCCACATAACTTAGGACATATAAAATAGAAGATTTTGAACCTTTGCCTTCTCTCTTGAATAATGCTTTCAATAGAACAACATATTCTCCCGCATAATCTTTATTAAATTCCCTTCCTCCACCTACCCAACAATCCAATTCTCTTCCCCTATTCCACTCTAGGCTAAAAAGATAACGTTAGTATATCCAATCACTAAAAATTAGGAATTAGCTAATATATCGTATTTAACCCGTAGCTAACAGCATTTATTTTTTTATAATCTGTCATTAAACGTGTTTAGCGGCTGACTCTGTCCTTCTTTGTAGAGAATGGCTTTGTACTAACAAATATTTCATCAACCACTCATCTCTTTATCTATATATCTATATCTATATTATTATAAAAGTACGAATAATGTCACGACCCAAAATCCAACCAGTCGTGATGACGACTAATCAAACTCGCTAGGTAAGCTAATTAACAACAATCCAATTCAAATGAGATTCACTATGAAAATAAAAGATGAATTAACTGAGTTTTTGTACAAAATTCCAAGGACTGGTAGTACAAATCATGAGCTTCTAAGACTTAGAGTTTATAAAGCTGGTATGAAATAAATACATCATCTGTTCGAAATGTACATAAACAGATTTTTATAAATTTAAAGCTACCATGAACAAGAGGCAGCTACAATCGAAATGCAGGCACATCTTCAATCCTAGCTTCCGCCATACACGGCAACATCAGCTCCAAAATCTGGATGCAAGGTGCAGAAGTGTAGTATGAGTACAATCGACCCCATGTACTCAATAATTAACAAACCTAACCTTAGGTTGAAAGTAGTGACAAGCTTGGACAACGGTCAGAGTCCAACACCAACAACCAAGAACAACTCCTAACAATATAATAAAAATAGTACAAGTAATACACAAAGATATGATGCTCAGGGCATATTAGGTTTACACGAACTGTTTAAGTCGACGTCTTAGAGTTTTTTCCTTTTTCTTTTAGGGGTGAGGGGTGGGGGTGGGAGATTTGGCGGAATCTGGGTTGGAAAAAAAAGTGGGAAAGGTTAGCGCCACTTTTTCATTAATTAATAATTATTTAACGATCGATTGTGTTATTTTAACGGCCGAACACTATCCCCTCGTTAATATTGAGCTAAATATTAGTTTTAACGACTGAAAATTTTTTTGGTTGCTATAAATATATTTATAATGACCGATTTTAAGTCCCTTCGTTAAGAAATGGTCGTTAAAAATTAAATTTCTTGTAGTGGATTGTTCATAGTTATGGAAAATAGGCATGCTTTTCACGTATAATAGTGGAACCCAAATCTTTCACCGAAGTCACCAGAATGTGAGTATGTCAGAAAAGCTGTGATTTTTTTCAAAACTTTCAACAACAGATATGATATTTCATTCTCAAATAGCATGAGAAAAGTACATCTCTATGCCCATATGTCAATGTGCATGTGAAATCATGAATGTCACAAAATCGTATAGCATGAGAAAATGCATCTCTATGCATGTCAAATGCAATGCATCACAGTGATGAACTCATATACTCACACTCTCAGAGTACTCATTCTCATTGCACTCCCACTCATCACGCTCAATCACTCAGCACACTCAGTCACTCAGCACTGTATGGTACATGCGCTCTCTACTAGTATGCTAGACTCCGGAGGGGCGGATCCTGCCCAAGCGCTAATATAAGCCAACATAACCTACTGCGGCGTGCAGCCCGATCCCATCATGAATCAATAACACCTGATGTGGCATGCAGCCCGATCCCATCAATAATAATAAAGCCTATAAGGCCTGCTGCGGCATGCAACCCATTCCATATAATAATAAGATATATGAAGCCAATATGGCCTTCTGCAACGTGCAGCCCGAACCACAATATCTCTCACAAATTGGCTCTCAGGCCCAAGTTAGTCATCCATCTCTCCAGCCTCTCAGGCTCACAAATCTCATGTCAATCAGCCCAAACAATGATATGATGTGACAACAAAGGATAATAGAGACTGAGATATGATATGTGAATGAACGAATATGACTGCATATGTAATTGCAATCTAAGCAAATAACTCAACAGGAGTGTGACGGACCGTCTGGTTGTCTTGAGAGTTATAGTCCCGATCCCCTATTAACTAATTTTCCCGTTTCATTTTTTGCTATTGTGACTTGCCGGCAAGTTTCCTTTTGGTTCTTTGGAAGCGTTTGGGACACTTAGTCCCTAAACGGAGGTTTAAGCCTTAAGATTGGCACCATAGTCGAAACTGAGTGAAGACGACTCCGGAATGGAATTCCTTCAATTCTGTTAGCTTCGTTGTGTGATTTTGGGCTTAGGGGAATGTCCGGATTATATTTTGGAGGTCTGTAGCTCATTTAGTGTTGAAATGGCGAAAGTCAAATTTTTGGAGTTTTGGGCCGGTAGTGGAATTTTTTATATTAGGGTCGGATTCCGATCCCGAAAATTGGAGTATTTCTGTAATTTTGAATATGACTTGTGTGAAAAATTTGGGGTCAATCGGACGTGGTTTGGTTAGTTTCGGCATCGGTTGTCGAATTTGGAAGTTTGAAGTTCTTTAAGTTTGAATCAGAGGATGATTTGTGATTTTAGCATTGTTTGATGTGGTTTGAGAATTCGACTAGGTTCGTATGGTATTTTAGGACTTGTTGGTATGTTTGGTTGAGGTCCCTGGGGCCTCGGGTATGATTCGGATGCTTAACGGATGAATTTTGGACTTAGGAAAGTTGTTGAGTTTTGTTTGCTGGTTCTGGTGTTTCACACATGCGGAGGGGAGACCGCAGATGCGGGCTCGCACGTGCGGAAGACTAGGCATAGATGCGGAATTTGGAGGCTTGACCAGGGGTCGCAGGTGCGAGGAATTTCTGCATATGCGATGCCCGCAGATGCACCCAAGGACTCGCACGTGCGGAGGAAGACCGCAGAAGCGGACAGTGTTCCGCAGGCGCGCACGCGCAGGTGAGGCCCCCTGCCATAGATGCGGACCCAACCCTGTTAAGTAATTTCCTCACCTGCAAGGGATTGTACGCAGGTGTGGCGTCGCAGGTGCAGCGTCGCAGGTGCGACCCATGGCCCACAGGTGCGAAGACCGCTGGGCAGAAAAGGGGCAGAATTGAGGGTTGAGGTTCATATTCACAAATTTGATTTTTTAACTCGGAAGAAGGCGATTTCTTGAGGGATTTTCAGAGGAAGTCATTGGGTAATGTTTCCTAACTCCATTATGGTTATAACCCACTAATCTATCATTCATTTTATCATTTAATTTTGGATTTGGGGTGAAACATTGGAAAAATTTGAGAAACGTTCTTAGACCAAATTTTGGAGTTTTGATCGAGATTTTGGTATCGGATTTGAGTGAATTTGGTATAGTTAGACTCGTGAGTGAATGAGTGTTCATATTTGGTAACTTTTACCCGATTCTGAGATGTGGGCCCGGGGAGGCTTGTTGAGAGATTTTTTAATTTCTTGTGTTATCTTTGATTTCACTAGCTGGATTAGTTTCTTGTAGTTATATTTATGCTATGTAATTTATTTTGGCTAGATTTGGGCTATTCGGAGTCGGATATTCGTGGGAAAGGCATTGTGATGAATTGAATTAAGCTTGGTTCGAGGTAAGTGGCTTGCCTAACCTTGTATGGGGGAACTCCCCTTAGGATTTGGTACTGTTTGATATGTGAGTGCCGTGTACATGAGGTGACGAATACGTACACGGGCTATCTGTTGTAAAACTTCGTTTTTTACTAAGTCATAACTTGTTTTCTCCTTAATTGAAACATACTAGCATATGTAAATATCCTATTTAGACTAGAATAGCATACCTACTTGTTTAACTACTTATTTGAACTCTTTGTAGCATGTTTAGTGAAATTACCTGCTTTCCATGACTTGAACTGAGTCTAAATTGTAGGATTTCTTGCTATAATTGTTATTTCGGTGGGTTGCGCTGCATATTTACTTTGGGACTACGGAATGGTATTTTGGGAGATCTCCCTATACTGCATATTTACTTTGGGACTACGACACAGTATTCCGGGAGATCCCCCTATACTGCATATTTACTTTGGGACTACAGAACGGTATTCCGGGAGATCCCCATGTTTTGCAGATTTATTTTGGGACTACGAAATGATATTCCGGGAGATCCCCCTGCACATTTACGTATGGGACTACAAGACGGTATCTCAGTAGATCCCCTGTTGTTATCACTGTGTTTTGAGTTGTTGTCTTTCGTTGATTCTATTCCTGTTAGATTTCCGTATGTATTTTACTGCGATATTTCATTCTGTCTTATTTCATTATATTTATACCAGTAGGGCCCTGACCTGATCTCGTCACTACTCGACCAAGGTTAGGCTTGGCACATACTGGGTACCGTTGTGGTGTACTCACGCCCTTTCCTGCACATATTTTTCGTGTGCAGATCCAGGTTCATCTTACCAGCCTCATCATCGCTGCTGCTTATTGGAGACTTCAAGGTACTACCCTTGCCCGTAGATCCTCGGAGTCCCCCTCTATCCCGTTATGTTCATTTTGCCTTCTTTCTGTAGAAATGATGTATAGGACGGTTAAGACTTCTTAGTAGCTTGTGACTTACGGTATTCCGAGTTTTGGGAAAAGTGAATATTGTATATGCCGAGTGGCACTGTTTCTACTTATTTACTATATCTGTTAGCTGTTATCTTTGTGTTTTCATCTCATTTCTCAATAATTAGGCTTAACTAGTCATAGAGACTATGTGCCATCACGACGGTTCACAGAGAGAGAAATTAGATCGTGATAAATTGGTATCAGAGCTCTAGGTTCATAGGAGTCGTGAGTCACAAGCCAGTTTATTAGAGTCTCACGGATCAAACGGAGATGTCTGTACTTATCTTCGGGAGGCTATGAAACTGTTAGGAACAAACATACTTCTTTTGATTCCTTATCGTGCGAGTTATTGGAATCAAATTCTAAAAATTCTCTATTCTATTCTTTCTCATAGATGGTGAGGACCCGTACCGGAGGATCTAACGACTAGGCACCCGTGCCCCCTGCTAGAGCCGCCAGAGGCCGGGGTCGGGGTAGAGTACGGCCATGTGGTGCAGCCAGAGCACCCGCGCGAGCTGCGACAGAGGAACCCTCAACAGTTCCAGCTGGAGGGCAGGCACCGGAGGTTCCTATTGCTACTCCAGCCCTCCAGGAGACTCTAGCCTAGTTCATGAGCATGTTCAACACCTTAGCTCAGGCTGGATTGATTCCATTAGCTCCCGCCATATCTCAGGCCGGGGGAGGGGCACAGACTCCCACAGTCCACACTCCTGAGCAGAGGGTCCAGGTTGATCAGGCCCTAGAGTTCATTCCTAAGTCACAGTTAGCCCCTGTTCAGCATGAGACTAGGATAACCGCTTCTGAGGTGGAGCAGCTCAGACTTGAGAGGTACTAGAAGTACCACCCACCTACCTTTAGTGGATTGTCTACAGATGATGCTCAGGGTTTTCTGGGGGAGTGTTATCATATTCTCTGTACTATGGGCATAGCGGAGATGAGTGGGGTTTCTTTTACCACTTTCCAGCTTAGAGGAGCATCCTATCAGTGGTGGCACGCTTATGAGTTGAGTAGTCCGGATGAGGAAGCTTCACTTACATGGACTCAGTTCTCGGACATGTTTCTGAGAGAGTATGTCCCTCAGAGCCTCATGGACTCATGGCGAGCGGAGTTTGAGTAGCTGCGCTAGGGTGCTATGACTGTGTCAGAGTATGCAGTCTGCTTCAGTGATTTGGGCCGACATGCACTGGCCTTGGTTGCCACAGTTTGAGAGAGGGTTCGATGATTTATTGAGGGACTCCACCCCAGTATCATGATTAGTATGGTCAGGGAGCTGGAGATGGATATTCCTTACCAGCAGGTTGTGAGTATTGCTAGGATATTGGAGGGCATGCTTGCCCGAGACCGAGAGCAGAGAGAGTCCAAAAGGTCTCGAGAGACTTAGTTCTTATTCTGGAGCTTGCACCCCAGTAGCTCGCCGTGGTAGGGGTTATGTGGGTCGCCCCGTTCATTCAGCTCTTCCATCCGCCAGTGGTGTTCCAGCCCCTTCTAGGCCCCAGGAGATTTATTATGCACTGCCAGTATCTAGTGTGCCTCCTGCTCAGGGTAGTTTTAGCGGCCAGTCCAGCACATCCGGCCCGAGTCAGTCACGGCAGCCACGCCCTCCGAGGGGTTATTTTGAGTGTGGCGACACCCGCCATATGGTGAGGAATTGCCCCAGACTTAGGAGGGTTGCACCTCCGCATACTTCTCAACCACCACATGCTCTACCGGGTCCTCAGGCTATGATTTCAGCACCAGCTACCGCCCCACCTGCTCAGCCAGCTTGAGGTGGAGGTCGAGGAGGTCGAGGTCACTTTAGAAGGGGGAGGCCAGGCCAGATATTATGCTCTTCCGGCTCGTACAGAGGCAGTTGCTTCCAACTCTGTCATTACAGGTATTGACCAAGTCTGTCATAGAGCTACATCGGTATTATTTGACCCAAGCTCTACGTATTTATATGTGTCCTCTTATTTTGCCCCACATTTGGGCGTATCTCGGGATTCTTTGAGTTCCCCTGTTTATGTGTGTACTACTATGGGAGATTCTATTATTGTGGACCATGTGTATCGGTTGTGTTTGATTGTTCTTAGTGGTTTTGAGACCATAGCCGACTTATTATTACTCAGCATGGTAGATTTTGATGTTATCTTGGGCATGGACTGGTTGTCGCCCCATTATGCTATTCTTGATTGTCACGCTAAGATTGTGATACTGGCTATGCTAGGCTTACCGCGATTAGAGTGGAGAGGTACCTTAGAGTATACTCCCAGCCAAGTTATTTCATTTCTTAAAGCTCAACGAATGGTTGAGAAGGGGTGTGATGCGTATCTAACTTATGTGAGAGATGTCAGTATTGATACCCCTATAGTTGAGTTAGTTCCAGTAGCGAGGGACTATCTAGATGTGTTCCCAACTGATCTTCCTGGCATGCCGCCCGACAGAGATATTGATTTTGGCATTGATTTGTTGCCGGGCACTCAACACATCTCTATTCCTCTATACCGTATGGCTCCTCCTTAGTTAAAGGAGTTGAAGGAGCAGTTGTAGGAGTTGCTTGATAAGGGCTTCATTCGGACCAGTGTGTCACCTTGGGGTGTTTCTGTCTTGTTTGTGACGAAAAGGATGGTTCTATCTGTATGTGTATTGATTATCGCCAGCTAAACAAAGTTACAGTGAAGAACATGTATACATTGCCTCGTATTGATGACTTATTTGATCAGTTGCAGGGTGCCAGAGTGTTCTCCAAGATTGACTTACGTTCAAGCTATCATCAGTTAAACATTCGGGAGCCAGATATCCCGAAGACTGCTTTCAGGACTTGGTATGGCCATTACAAGTTCCTTGTGATGTCATTTAGGCTGACCAATGCCCCAGCAACCTTTATGCACTTGATGCACAGTGTGTTCCACGCCTATATTGAATCTTTCGTCATCATATTCATTGATGACATTCTAGTGTATTCCCGGACTCGGGAGGTTCATGAGCAGCACTTGAGGACAGTGCTTCAGACTTTTAGAGAAAAGAAGCTGTATGCGAAGTTCTCAAAATGTGAGTTTTGTTTAGACTCCGTGGCATTTTTGGGTCATATTGTGTCGAGTGAGGGGATCAACGTGGATCCGAAGAAGGTGGAAGCAGTGCAGAGTTGGCCCAGACCATCCTCAGCGATAGAGAACCGGAGCTTCCTTAGTTTGGAGGGGTATTACCATCGGTTTGTTGAGGGATTTTCTTCTATTGCAGCATCTATGACCAGGCTGACCTAGAAGGGTGCTCCGTTCAGGTGGATAGAGGAGTGTGAGGAGAGCTTTCAGAAGCTCAAGACAACTTTGACTACAGCCCCAGTATTGGTATTGCCTTCAGGTTCGGGGTCTTATACAGTTTATTGTGATGCATCATGAGTTGGCCTCAGCGCTGTGTTGATGCAGGACCATAGGGTGATTCCTACGCATCCAGACAGCTGAAGGTGCATGAAAAGAACTATCTTGTCCACGACCTTGAGCTAGCAGCTATTGTTCATGCCTTGAAGATTTGGAGGCACTATTTGTATGGCATTCCTTGTGAGATCTACACTGATCACCGGAGTTTGCATCATCTGTTCAAGCAGAATGATCTTAATTTGCGTCAGAGGAGGTGGTTAGAGCTGCTTAAAGATTATGACATTACCATTTTGTACCATCCCGGGAAGGCCAATGTGGTGGCCGATGCTTTGATTCGTCGGGCAGAGAGTTTGGGGAGTTTAGCATATCTACCAGCAGTAGAGAGGCCTTTGGCATTGGATGTTCAGGCCTTAGCCAGCCAGTTTGTGAGATTGGATATTTCTGAGCCGAGTCGAGTATCGGCTTGTGTGATCTCTCGATCTTCTCTTTATGATCGTATCAGGGAGCGTCAGTATGATGACCCCCATCTGCTTGTCCTTAAGGACACGGACCAGCATGGTGATGCTAAGGAGGTCACTATTGGGAAAGATGGTGCATTGAGGATGCAGGACAGGTAATGTGTGCCCAATGTGGACAGTTTGGTTTACGTGAGTTGATTCTCCAGGAGGCTCACAGCTCGTGGTACTCCATTCATCCGGGTGCCGCGAGGATGTATCAAGACCTGAGACGGCATTATTGGTGGAGGAGGATGAAGAAGAACATAGTAGAGTATGTGGCTAGATGTCTAAATTGCCAGGAGGTGAAGTATGAGCATCAGCGATCGGGTGGGTTACTTCAGAAGATAGAGATTCCAGAGTGGAAATAGGAATGGATCACTATGTACTTCATTGTTGGACTCCTACGAACTCAGCGGAAGTTTGATGCTGTTTGGGTGATTGTGGACAGGCTAACCAAGTCAGCTCATTTCATTCCTGTGATGACTACCTATTCTTCCGAGTAGCTGGCTCGAATTTACATTCGTGAGATTGTCAGACTTCATGGCGTACCGGTATCTATCATCTCTGACTGGGGCACGCAGTTTATATCGCGGGTCTGGCGAGAAGTACAGTAGGAGTTGGGTACTCGGGTGGAGTTGAGCATAGATTTTCACCCTCAGACGGACGAGCAGCCCGAGCGCACTATTCAAATTCTTGAGGATATGCTCCGTGCGTGTGTGATGGAGTTTGGAGGTTCTTGGGATCACTTCTTGCCACTTGTGGAGTTTGCCTACAACAATAGTTATCAGTCTAGCATTCCGATGGCACCGTATGAGCCTCTGTGTGGTAGGCGACATCGGTCCCCAGTGGGTTGGTTCGAGCCGGGCGAGGCCAGATTATTGGGTACAGACTTAGTTCAGGATGCCTTGGAGAAGGTAAAGGTGATTCAGGACAGACTTCACACAACCCAGTCCAGACAGAAGAGCTATGCGGATAGGAAGGTTCGCGATGTTGCATTCATGGTTAGAGAGTGGGTCCTGCTTCGGGTTTCACCTATGAAGGGCGTTATGAGGTTCGAAAAGAGGGGCAAGCTGAGCCCAAGGTTTATTGGCCCTTTGAGGCATTGCGGCGAGTTGGGGAGGTTGCTTATGAGCTTGCTTTACCTCCCAGCCTAGCAGGAGTTCATCTGGTATTTCATGTTTCGATGCTCCGGAGGTATCACAGCGATCCGTCTCATGTGTTGGATTTCAGCTCAGTCCATTTGGACAAGGATCTATCCTATGTTAAGGAGCCATTAGCTATTTTGGACAGGCACGTTCAGAAGCTGAGGTCAAAGAACATTGCATCAATAAAGGTTCAGTGGCGGGGTCAAACGGTCGAGGAGGTGACTTGGGAGACTGAGCGGGATATGCGCACCCGTTATCCTCATCTTTTCACACCTTTAGGTATGTCTCTATACTCGTTCGACGACGAATGGTTGTTTTAAGAGGGGGAGGATGTGATTACCCGGCCGGTCGTCTTGAGACTTATAGTCTCGATCCCCTATTAACTGATTTCCCCGTATCTTTTTCTGCTATTGTTACTCGCCGGGAGGTTTTCTATTTAATTCTTTGGAAGTGTTTGGGACACTTAGTCCCTAAAAGGAGGTTTAAGCCTTAAGATTGGCATCGTAATCAGAACTTAGTAAAAACAACTCCAAAATGGAATTCCATCGATTCCGTTAGTTTCGTTGTGTGATTTTGGGCTTAGGGGCGTGTCCGGATTGTGTTTTGGAGGTCCGTAGCTCATTTAGGCTTGAAATGGAGAAAGTCAAATTTTTGGAGTTTTGGGCCGGTAGTGAAATTTTTGATATTGGGGTCGGATTCTGATCCCGGAAGTTGGAGTAGGTCCGTAATGTTGAATATGACTAGTGTGTAAATTTTGGGGTCAATCGGACGTGGTTTGGTTGGTTTCGGCATCGGTTGTCGAATTTGGAAGTTTTAAGTTCTTTAAGCTTGAATCGGAGGATGATTTGTGATTTTAGCGTTGTTTGATATGATTTGAGGATTCAACTAGGTTCTTATGGTATTTTAGGACTTGTTTGGATGTTTAGTTGAGGTCCCGGGGGCCTAGGGTGTGATTCGGATGCTTAACGGATGAATTTTGGACTTAGGAAAGTTGTTGAGTTTTATTTTGCTGGTTCTGGTGTTTCTCACCTGCGGAGGGGAGACCGCAGGTGCGGGCTCTCACGTGCGGAAGACCAGGCGCAGATGCGGAATTTGGAGGCTTGACCAGGGGTCACAGGTGCGAGGAATTTCCGCATCTACGATACCCGCAGATGCGCCCAAGGACTTGCACGCACAGAGGAAGACCGCAGGAGCGGACAGTGTTCCGCAGGCGAGCACGCGCAGGTGCGGCCCCCTACCGCAGATGTAGACCAAGCCCTGTTAAGTGATTTCTGCACCTGCGAGGGATTGTCTGCAGGTGCAGCGTCGCAGGTGCAACCCCGAAGACCGCTGGGCAGAAAAGGGGCAGAATCGAGGGTTGAGGTTCATATTCACAAATTTGATTTTTTAGCTCGGGAGAAGGCAATTTCTTGAGGGATTTTCAGAGGAAGTCATTGGGTAATGATTCCTAACTCCTTTAGGGTTATAACCCACTAATTTATCATTAATTTTATCATTTAATTTCGGATTTGGGGTGAAAATTTGGGAAACTTTTGAGAAAGGTTCTTAGACCAAATTTTGGGGTTTTGATCGAGATTTTGGTATCGGATTTGAGTAATTTTGGTATGGTTAGACTCGTGAGTGAATGGGTGTTCATATTTGGTAACTTTTACCTGATTCCGAGATATGGGCCCGGGGAGGCTTTTTGAGCCATTTTTCAATTTCTTGCGTTAGCTTTGATTTCACTAGCTAGATTAGTTTCCTGTAGTTATATATATGATATGTAATTGATTTTGGCCAGATTTGGGCCACTCAGAGTCGGATATTTGTGGGAAAGGCATTGTGATGGATTGAATTGAGCTTGGTTCGAGGTAAGTGGCTTACCTAACCTTGTGTGGGGGAACTCCCCTTAGGATTTGGTACTGTTTGATATGTGAGTGCCGTGTACGTGAGGTGACGAGTACGTACACGGGCTATCTGTTGTAAAACTCATTTTTTCACTAAGTCATAACTTGTTTTCTCCTTAATTAAAACATATTAGCATATGTAAATATCTTGTTTAGAGTAGAATGGCATACCTACTTGTTTAACGGCCTATTTGAACTATGTAAAGCATGTTTAGTGAAATTACCTGCTTTTCGTGACTTGAACTTAGTCTAAACTATAGGATTTCTTGCTATAACTGTTATTTCGGTGGGTTGCGCTGCATATTTACTTTGGTACTACGGAACAGTATTCCGGGAGATCCCCATGTACTGCATATTTACTTTGGCACTACGGAATGGTATTCCGGGAGATCTCCATGTACTGCATATTTACTTTGGGACTACGGAACGGTATTCCGGGAGATCCCCCTGTTTTGCATATTTATTTTGGGGATACAAAACGATATTCCGAGATATCCCCATGCATATTTACGTGTGGGACTACGAGACGGTATCTCGTGAGATACCCTGTTGTTATCACTGTATTCGGAGTTGTTGTCTTTCGTTGATTCTATTCCTGTTAGATTTCTGTATTTATTTTACTGCTATATTTCATTCTGTCTTATTTCATTATATTTATACCAGTGGGGCACTGACCTGATCTCGTCACTACTCGACTGAGGTTAGGCTTGGCACTTACTAGGTACCGTTATGGTGTACTCACGCCCTTTCCTGCACATGTTTTTCGTGTTTAAATCCAGGTTCATCTTTCCAGCCTCATCACTTGTTGCAGTCGCTGCTGCTTATTGGAGACTTCAAGGTACTTCTGCCCGCGCTTGCAGATCTTCGGAGTCCCCCTCTATCCCCCTATGTTCATTTTGCCTTCTTTCTGTAGAAATGATGTATAGAACGATTAAGACTTCTTAGTAGCTTGTGACTTATGGTATTCCGGTTTTTAGGAAAAGTGAATATTTTATATGGTGAGTGGCACTGTTTCTTCTTATTTACTATATCTGTTAGCCGTTATCTTTGTGTTTTCATCTCATTTTTGCAATAATTAGGCTTACTTTGTCGTAGAGACTAGGTTCCATCATGATGGTTCACGGAGGGAGAAATTCGGACGTGACAAGGAGAGATGACCTCAATGGGTCCCAACAGAATAACCATATAGCATAAACATGATTTCTAACATGATTCACAACTCAATTTCTCTAACACGTAGAAATTTCATGGATAGAAAAAAGATTAGGTAACTACACAGTATCACAGAATCAACCGAGTCATAATTCACAAGGTGCACACCCACACACCCGTCACCTAGCATGTGTGTCACCTCAACACGAAATACATAACATGTATGTTCAGGGATTCATACCCTCAACACCAAGTTTAGAAGTGTTACTTACCTCGAATAAGCCAGATCTAATACCGAGCATGCCAAACAATACTATAGAAATTCCATCCTGCGCGTACCGACCTCCAAAAAACTCAAAACTAGCCAAAAGCAACTCAAGAACATCAAATAATGCCAAAGGAAACAAACCGAATCTATAAAGGTGGAATCTTTAATCAAAAGCCCAAAGTCAACCAAAAAGTCAAACCCATGCTCGCACCTTAGAATTTGACGAAACTCACAAATTATGACAACCCATTCAATTATGAGTCCAACCATACTAGTTTTACTAAAATCCGACTCCGAATCAATGTTCAAAACTCAAAAATTCACTTTATAAAACTTTAGACAAAAACTCCCAAATTTCACTTTGAAATCATCAATCAAATGCCAAAAATAAAGATGGGTTCATGACATATAACCAAAACCGATTATAGAACACTTACCCCAATCAATATGGTGAAAAGCGCCTTCAAAATCGCCCAAATTCCAGCTCCCCGGTTCAAAATATGACCAAATGAATAAACCCTCGATATTATATTCTTCTGTCTAGCTGTTCTACCTTGTTTCTTGTACCAAATAATCTCGAAACTTATTTTTGATGCCTCCAATGGAATCCTAGTGCAATTCTAGTCAAGTTAGGATTTTGAATAACTCCATTTTACCATATAATGAAGGAGATATATTGGTTTCAATAGTTGAAAATAGTGCAGATTTTTATATACGAATTCAGTGGTAATTTTGTAATTAATCTGAAAAATCTCGCAACCCAATTCTTAGTAAAATAAACATAAATTCTCATATGATGTCGAAACTTGGTGATTTCAGTTTTTATGATTCCAAAATTACGATACGGATCTAATGTGTCAATCAAAACAGAAATTGGAGCTCATTTGCTTAATGTGGTACCATTTATGTTTGAAGAAACGACGTTGAAACATAAAAAACGAGCGCAACACAATCCAAACCTATCTGAAACTCACCTAAGCCCCTTGGGACCCTGTCCAATCATTTCAACAAGTCCCATAACATAAAACAGACTTGCTCGAGGACTCAAATCACACATAACAACATCAAAATCATGAATCGTACCTTAAATAGAACTTAATGATCTTTTAAACTTTCAACTTCCAAAACTCATGCCAAACTATATCAGATCAACTCGGAATGACCTTAAATTTTGCACACAAGTCTAAAATGGCATAACGAAACTATTCCAATTAGAGGAACCACAGTTCGAATCCGATATCATCAAAGTCAACTTCCAGTCAAACTTATGAACATTCCAAACCTTCAAATTGCCAACTTTCGCCAATTAGTGCCGCAACCTTCTAGAAATATCCGAAAAAAAATTCGGGCATACGCTGATGACATCCAAATCCACTACTAAAAAGTAAATGGACACGGTCGCATGTAATATAATTTACCCAACTATGAGTCGGGGTCGAATCCCACAAAGAACAATATGTAGGCGATTAGGCATGTAAGAGAATTATCACTTATTATGCTAATCCAAATACTTAGAAATGGTTGAGAAAATATTTATAACTAATTGCAAAAATATAAACTAACCTATAAAGCAAGTAAAATGATCAATGGCTACAAGTATGGATGCACGGGGAATTACACTCAAGTAACGATCCAATGTATTTCACAATTTTACAAATATGAGCGAGTTTATGTTAAGTAGTCTTGGGTAATAATTCTATATTAACTTCTTCCAAAGACTAACAAGACTTCCTAATTGAATTATCCCTAAAACAATTAAGAGATTAAGCACACCCGAATATGGCTACAAGTAGTTCAATCCTATCCCTAGGGGGATTCTATAAAGTGAGGGTTAAAGCCTCGAGTTCTTGTTAATTAATCTTTCCCAATCCCAAATTATCTTTTCCAAAATTAATTCGAAGTAAATGGTTGAGTCCTAGGGCTATCTAATCCCTTTGGAAACATTAACAAACAAGAATAATTAAGGAAACAATAACTCACTTCATAATAAATAAAAATCGTTCAATACATAACCACAACAAGATATTTAATCCACACTTTAAATTTGAATATTCTCAGAAACAAGATTCAAGTGTTGGACAAAATACTACACACTTAGATATATAATACAAAGCAAGGAAATGAAGAAATGAACATAAATGGGTAAGAAATTCTCAACCAAAAGCTTCAAATCTTCAAGAACCCTAGCTCCAAAACTTGTGTCCTCTTCTCAAGATATGTCCAAAGCTTCCAAAGATATGCCAAAGATCCTTTACAAATGAGCTAGGTCGTGTATTTGTGGGTTTGAAATCGAAAAAATATGAAATAGCAACACTGTCCTGAGCTGAAGCCTGTTGACCGCACATGCGAAAAAATTATCACAGGTGCGGCTCTGCAAAAGCGGACTTCCTTTCTCAGATGCGCAAACTCTGGGGAACTGCCTACTCCGCAGATGCGGACAGGACACCGCAACAGCAGCTCCACAGATGCGGATTGTCAACCGCAGATGTGGTCACTGTGGGAAATTGGTGATATGCGCAGATGCGGACCTCCACTCGCATAAGCGAGCAGTGTTGCGCAGATGTGGAACCACTGAAGAAATTTGCACTTTTTAACTCTTTTTTGCTCAATTCAACTTCAATTGAATTCAATTCTCTTCATGTCAACATTTACTTGAAAATCTAGCAATGCACACCATAAATCACCTCATTTTGTAACTAAAGGACACAAAAACTAAAGAAAAGAGACTAGAATAAATGGTAAAATCACCACTCATCATACGCCCAAGTCCAAAATCACCATCCGGACCTAACGTACTCATTAAAACTCTAATCCGGGGTCATATACACAAAAGTCAAATTTTGTCAACTCTTCTAACTTAAAACTTCCTAGTTGAGAATCATTCTTCTAAATCAATCCCGAATCACCTGAAAACCAAAACCGACGATTCACATAAGTCATAATACATCATATGAAGCTACTCAAGACTTCAAATGGCTGAACGGAATGCAAATGCTTAAAACGACTGATTGGGTCATTACATTCTCCCCCGCTTAAACATACATTCGCCCTCGAACATGCCAAGAGTCTTTCCAAAGCCATCAATTCACTGTGTAACCTTACCATGCACATAAACATGGGTGATCCCACGTCACCCTAATTCATATAAGCCTGACAACACCACCTAACAGAGGATCCTTACTTCAACCTTAGTCCATAAACCTTAAAACCTAAACCCCCAACATGAGTAACTCATTATATGACTTGAGTTTTGCATCTATGCACCGTATAACTCTGAACAAGCTGTATCAATCCATAACCATATGTCAAGACATAATCATATGATATACTACATAACTCAAATACTCATGGAAATAACTTTGACCGCAATAGCTGTTCTAATACTAACTTGTCACGACCCAAAATCCAACTAGTCATGATGACACCTAATCCAACCCACTAGGTAAGCTAATTAGCAATAATCCAACTCAATTGAGATTCACTGTTGATCATCTCGGATAGAAACCAAGCTAAAAACTATAAGAATACTGTTTAAATATAATCCATGTGGATACAATATTAATCTATACTATATTTGATTGGCGAGCTGAATTTATGTGTGTGTTTTGCGCTAGTCAAATTTTGGCACCGTTGCCGGGGATTGGTAATCAATAGTGTTAGAAATAGTTTGTAGAGCTAATTTAGGATTTTTTTTCTTTTTATTTCTATTTTCTCTTTTTACGTTTGGTGTTCGTTGACTGTGCACGGTTTAATGGTTTAGATAGGTGCATGACTCGAGCTTCTGTGAAAGAAGTGCTACCATATGAGCCCGAGATAGAAAAACAACTGCGACAATTGAGGAAGGAAAGAAATCTCACCAAGACATCAGAAAAGATTGGGTAATCCTCAACCAAAGAACTTATGGTAGGAAATGGTGATGATAATGTAGATTTGGCTGCAAGGGAGGTAGTATAACAACAAGAAAAAATTGCACGGGATGTAGAGGAAGCAGCAATTAGAGATGCACAAATTATCTATGAAGAAGAGAGGGGTCGGAGAATTGCTTAGAATCAACTCTTGGCTGCAGACCAGTTCGAAAATATATCTCTCATGCCTGGGAGATCACTGGGCGATTATGCTAGACCGATCTACAACCAGGGCTTATCAAGTGTTAGACCACCTCCGATTGCAGCCAACAATTTTGAATTGAAGCAAGGGTTGCTTCAAACCCTTCAGAATTGTTGTGTCTTCAGAGGAAAGATGAACGAAGGTCCAAATACACATCTAATAGACTCCGGGGAGATTATAAACACCTTTCAATACAATGGTGTGTCACAAGATGCAGTGTACTTAAGAGCATTCCCCTTCACACTCAAAGATGATGCAAAGCATTGGCTTTGAAGCTTACCCATGGGATCGATTAGAACATGGATGAGATGACCAAAAAATTTCTTGACAAATATTTTTCATCAGCTAAGACGGGCAAGTTTAGAAGAGAAATTCATAACTTCTTCCAGAAAGAGACTGGGACTGTTTTTGAAGCATGGGAGAGGTTTAAGGAGATTGTTAGAAAGTGTCAACATAGTGGAATTAAACTCTGGATGCAACTCTAGGACTTTTGGGATGGATTGACACCAGCCTCACGTAGAACATTGAGCAATGCAGCTGGAGGCCCTTTGATGAAGAAGACTCCAGAGGAGATAGTTACAATTCTTGATGAGTTGCCTGAATATGCAAATCAGTTGCCCTCTGAGAGTGTTGAAAGAAGAATATCAACTGGTGTTCATCAACTAGTGTTCACCAAGTTGATGCTAATACATCTATGCAGGTACAGCTTGATGCTATGGCTAAAGAAATAAGGAAGCTGACCTTGGATACAATATAAAATGAGCCTCACGCAGCTTGTAATATATGTGGTAGAGGACACCCTACTCATGAGTGTCAAGCCTCAACTGAAGAATGTTATGGGAAATTATAATTTTAATGCAATGGGTCAGAAGCTCCCCAGTTTTTCATGGAGTTCACCTGGGGGTACCACTAATGCATGGCAATAAAACATCCCTAGATTTCAGGGAAAAAGAGCTCCTGATTTTGTGAATCAACTGAGGCAGCAATTTCAGCCTCAACAGCCCAATCAACCTAGTTTAGAAGATCTCATGAAGGCCTTCATTGTGAAAACAGATGAAAGATTTGAAGTACAAGGGGTAGCAATTCGAAATTTAGAGAAGCAAGTGGGACAGATTGCAACAATAATATTTGAGAGGGTTCCAGGCAATCTCCCTACTGATATTGAAAGAAATCTCAAAGAAATAGTGAATGTTGTAAACTTGAGAAGTGGGCAAGTGTTGAAAGACCCCACCCCGATCCAAAAAGATGTGATATTTGAAAATGAAAGTGGGGAGCAGTTGAAAAATGATGAGGACAAGAAGAAGAAAGGCCCGATGAAAGCTATGAAAAAGAAAAAGGAAGAAAAAGCGAGAAGGGAGGAACATGAGGAGAGAAAGCATATGCATGCGCTACCTATCCCTCAAAAGCTATGTAGAGAAAAGCTGGACAAGCAGTTTGAGAGATTTCTGGATGTGCTGAAACAGGTTCATGTAAACTTACCATTCATGGAAGTGCTATCACAAATGCCCTCTTATGCTAAATTCTTGAAAGATATCCTTACAAATAAGAGGAAAATAGAAGAGACCTCAGTGGTCAAGCTCACAGAGCATTGTAGTGCAATATTGCAAAACAAACTCCTCCAAAAGTGTGGAGATCCAGAGAGTTTTACTATACCTTGCTCTTTAGGAACTATTAATTTTGATAAGTCTTTATGTGATTCTGGTGCCTCAATTAATTTAATGCCTCTATCTATTTACAGGAAACTGGAGAAGGAGAAGGCTGCAATGAGCGAGAAAGATAAGTGTGGGCTGTATTCCAAAAAGGCTGAGAAGAAGTTATCTGCATGGATGTGTATATTAGTTCGGGCGAGGAATGGAGCCCGACTTTGACTCATACTCCGACTAGATATTCAGGGAAGTTCCTTTACCTTAAGTTTTTTAGTCGCTTATTGCACTCTAATTCACTGTACTTTATTTGTGTTTGAGCCTTAATTGGTTGTGTTTTGCACTTATTGTGTGTTTTATGCATTGTAGGAGTGATTCTGAGGTATTTTAGATGTTGTGGAGATAATTCGTGCTATTTGGAGCTTTGAAGTTTGAGTAAAAGCCCAAGGGATTAAGACGGGATCGTATTTGGGGGTCGAGCAACAATCTGTACTCTGAGAAAACTCCACAATCGCGGTGCGTGGTACGCCGCAGCTACCCAAATCCTACTGTCTATCAATTGTTGAGCTCTCTGGATTTTCCCACTAATGCCCTGCATGGTGTGTCGCCCAATGCGGCGCGCCTGTGTAATGTTACAGAGTCAATGTCCTATTTCGGCTAGGAGAAGGTGATTTCGTCTTGGCCCGACCCTACTTGACATAAATACATAGAGAAACATTATTTTCTAGACTTTTGACATACTTTGGACCTAAGGAGGCTAAGGAGAAGTTGGAAGAACACAAGCAATAGGATTTTATCATTCCTTCCTACTTAAGACCCGAGTTTGGATTGAATTTATATTTTCCTATACTTTATTTTTATTTGTGATGAATTCCTCCATATCTATGGAGTAATTCCCTTTAGGGTTTGATGGATTTGTATTGATAATTTTTTCTGGATGATAACTCTAGTTTTATGTATTGAAGCATTTTTTGATGATTTAATTGTTGCATCTATATTCACTTGTTCATGCACTCGAGAGAGGCATAACTTGTGATATCTTTGAATTATATTGTTGGTTGAGTTCATAGATTATTATAAGTAATCTAAAGACGCTAGTTGAATAATTGATTAAACCTAGTTAGGAGAATAATCGAAAGAGGTTTTCATAAAGACCAATCCGCTACGCATTCTTGCATATCTTCACGCGCTTAAATTGGTTCTTTTTGTGAGGCTAAAACTTAATCGAGAGAGGAGTTTTTGCTGAACGTTTGAACTAATAGTTGAGTGAATTAGAGAAACTCACTTAAACATTAGAAGTGAATTATCTAGAGTTAAATTCCAAGACCCTATCTTGCACCTATCTTCTCCTATTGATAACCTTCTTTGCTTATTTCTTATTTCGATTGTCATTAGTCAATAACTTTAGATTCTTAGTTAATTTTAGTTAGAAATATTATAAATCTCAATTGTTGATCATCTTGGATAGCAACAAAGATAGAAACTACGAGAATACTGTTTAAAACCAATCCTTGTGGATACAATATTATACTATACTATATTTGATTAGCGAGCAGAATTTAAGTGTGTGTTTTGCGCTCATCAATAAGCCCGACAACACCTCCTAATAGAGAGTCCTTACTTCAACCTTAGTCCATAAACCTTTAAATCCAAATCCCCAACATCTATAACTCATTATATGACCCGATTCTTGTATCTATGCACCGTATAACTCTGAACAAGCTGTATTAATCCATAACCATATCTCAAGATATAATCACATTATATACCACATAACTCAAATACTCATAGCAATAACTTCCGACCACAATAGCTTCTCTAATACCAACTTGTCACGACCCAAAATCCAACTAGTCGTGATAGCACCTAATCCATCCCGCTAGGAAAGCCAATTAGCAGCAATCCAACTCAAATGAGATTCACTGAGAAAATAAATGATGAAATAAATGAGATTTTATACAAAATTCCAAGGACCGGTAGTACAAATTATGAGCTTCTAAGACTTAGAGTTTACAAAGCTGGTATGAAATAAATACATCATCTATTCGAAATATACATAAACAGATTTTATAAATCTAAAGCTACCATGAATAAGAGGCAGCTACAACCAAAACGGAGATACATCTTCAATGCCAACTTCTGCCATACACAGCAACATCAGCTCCAAAATCTGTATGCAACGTGCAGAAGTGTAGTATGAGTACAACCGGCCCCATGTACTCAATAAGTAATAAACCTAACCTTAGATTGAAAGCAGTGACGAGCTTGGCCAACTGTCAAAGTCCAACACCAACAGCCAATAACAACTTGTAATAATATAATAAAAATAGTACAAGTAATACTCAAAGATATGATGCTCAGCTCGTTCATAGTTACGGAAAATAGGCATGTTTTTCAAGTATAACAGTGGAACCCAAATCTTTCATCAAAGTCACCAGAATGTGAGTATGTTAGAAAAACTGTGATTTTTCCCAAAACATTTAACAACAGATAAGATATTTCATTCTCAGATAGCATGAGGAAAGTACATCTCTATACCTACATGTCAATGTGCATGTGAAATCAAGAATGTCACAAAACCGTTTAGCATGAGGAAATGCATCTCTATGCTTGTATGTCAGGTATGAATGTCAAATGCAATAAACTTCTATATCACACTCTTAGAGTACTCAATCTCACTATCTCGTACTCCCACTCATCACGCTCAATCACTCACCACACTCAATCATTCAGCATTGTACGGTACCTCCACTCAGTGCTGGTATGTCAGACTCTGGAGAGGCAGATCCTGCCCAAGTGCTAATATAAGCTAACATGGCCTACTGCGGCGTGCAGCCCAATCCCATCTTGAATCAATAAAACCTGTTGCGACGTGCAGCCCGATCCCATCAATAATAATAAAGCCTATAAGTCCTGCTGCGTCGTGCATCCTGATCCATATAATAATAAGATATATGAAGCCAATATGGCCTGATACAGCATGCAGCCCGATCCATAATATCTCTCACAACACGACTCTCAGGCCGCAACTCAGTCATCAATCTCTCCAGCCTCTCGGGCTCACAAATCTCATGCCAATCAACAAACAATGATAACATGATGTGAAAACAAAGGATAACAGACTGAGATATGATATGTGAATGAATAATGAATATGACTGAGTAAGTAACTACAATTTAAGCAAATAACTCAACAATAGAGATGACCTCAGTGGGTCCCAACAGAATAAGCATATAGCCTAAACATGATTTCTAACATGATTCACAACTCAATTTCTCTAACACATAGAAATTCCATGGATAGAAACAGGATTAGGTAACTACACAGTATTACATAATCAACCGAGTCATAATTCGCACGGTGCACGCCCACATGCCCATCATCTAGCATTTGCGTAGCCTCAACACCAAACACATAACACGTATGGTTAGGGATTCATACCCTCAGCACCATGGTTAGAAGTATTACTTATCTCGAACAAGCCGAATCCAATACCGAGCAAGCCAAACAATACTCTAGAAATGCTATCCCGCGCGTACCGACCTCCGAATGGCTCAAAACTAGCCAAAAGCAACTCAAGAATACCAAATAATTCCAAAGGAAACAAACTCAATAGATAAAGGTGGAATCTAAAATCAAAAGTCCAAAGTCAACCAAAAAGTCAAACCCGGGCTCGCAACTCGAAATCCAACGAAACTCACAAAATCTGATAATCCATTCAATTATGAGGCACACCATACTAGTTTTACTCAAATCCGACTCCAAATCGATGTTCAAAACTTAAGAATTCACTTTATGAAATTTTAGACAAAACCCTTCAAATTTCACTTTGAAACCATCAATCAAATGCCAAAAACAAAGATGGATTCATGAAATATAACTAAAACTGAGTATAGAAAACTTACCCCAATTCATGTGGTGAAAATCACCCAAATACGAGTTCCCCAACTCAAAGTATGACCAAATGAACAAACCCTCTATATTATATGCTTCTGTCAAGTTGTTCTGCCTCGTTTCTTATGCCAAATGATCCTGAAACTCACTTTTGATGCCTCCAACGGATTCCTTATAAATTTCTAGTCAAGTTATGCTTTTTAATCACTCTATTTGACCTTATAATGAAGGAGATATGTTGGTTTTAATATTTGAAAATAGTGGAGATTTTTAAATACGAATTCAGTGGCTATTTTGTAATTAATCTGAAAAATCTAGCAACCCAATTCTTAGTAAAATTACCATAAATGCGTTATACGATATCGAAACTTGATGATTTTAGTTGCTATGGTTCCAAAATTATGATACGAAACTAATGCTTTATTAAAACAGAAATTGGAGCTCATTTGCTTAATGTGGTACCATATATGCTTGAAGAAACGGCATCGAAACATCAAAAACAAGCGCAACACAACCCAAACCTGTTCGAAACTCACTCGATCCCCTCAGGACCCCGTCATGTCATACCAACAAGTCTCATAACATAACACAGACTACGCAAGACTTCAAACTGCTGAACGGAATGCAAATGCTCAAAACGACGGGTTGGGTCGTTATAAATAATTTATGCTAAATGTTGAATGATTAAAATATTCCCAAAATATTGACCGACATTTATAACCTTTAATATTTATATAATTGTAAATCACCTAAAATTGGACATCTTTTTCATTTAAACTACACATACTCGAGCCTGCAATGTCGACCCTACAAAGTCGATTTTCTATCAAATTGTTTTTGGACACTACTCCTCACCACCTACTTCTTCTTGGTAGACTACTTATTCTTGGACAATAGTATGTGCATTTTTTAGGTTTCATTGTATAGTTAGACTTATTTTATTAGTAATGGGAACTGTATTCTTCCAAAAATATGTTTAATTCTTTTCCTTTTTGTAGTTTGGATGTGGTTAATATGCTTATGGTATTCCATAAAATAAAGACAAACTTCATATTTCATAAAATATGTTTATGGTATACCATAAATGTCACGACCCTAATTTCCCTCCGTAGAATGTCGTGTTGGCACCTAGTCTCTAAGACTAGATAAGCCTATCAATTATGCGGAATACAAAACTGAAACTAAAATCTCAACATATAAAATAAATCAAACCGCGATTCAAATAGTCACAACTCCTAAAACCCGGTAGAAATAAGTCACAAGCTTCTAAGAATTTATTCTAAGTGTCTCTATACATCAGAGTCTAAAGAAAATAAGGAAGACAGCATAATAAGATAAAAAGGGACTTCAGAGTCTGCGGACGCTGGCAGATATACCTCGAAGTCTCCTCGTACGGATAATTCACTGATGTCTGGTCTGATAAGATGTACCTGGATTTATGTACCTGGATCTGCACAAAAAGATGTGCAGAAGCGTAGTATTAGTATACCACAGCGGTACCCAGTAAGTACCAAGCCTAAGCTCGGTAGAGTAGTGACGAGATCAGGTTAGGCCCTACTGGAATAGTAAAAAACAAGGAGAAAAATTTAACAATATAATAATAATAATGACAATGGGAATAAATCAAGTAAGTAGTATGTCATAATTTAATTACACAGAATAAGGGCAATTAACACCTCGCGGAAGGAAAATAGAAATTTACAACTTTAAGAAAAATACCAAAAATAACCAAAGGCAATGCAGCCATAAAGAAATATCAACAAGGGCACTCCCGAGGTACCTCCTCGTAGTCCCAAATTATAAATAAATTCACAATATCTCTTTTCATTATATCGTCGTTGGAGCCCTTCACATTTAATTTTAAAGAAAATATTTTTTTTTCCGAAATAGCATCTCGCGTTTTAGTCACCCTTATCACATCGTATGACTTCTAGTAGTTCCCCTACTAGCCACGCGTATCAAGCCACCCTTATCTCACCGCATGCATTTCAACACCCAAACCTTATACCACCGCATGCATATCAATATCACAATATATCACAATTTGCACATCAAGTGCCCAAATATTTCAACTTGCCAAAATAAATCAACAACAAGAATATTTTTCACAATAAGGAGCTCACGGCTCAATCACAATGAGTACAAAGTCTTGCAAAATAATCAGCAGAATAATATCCATTATTTCCATAATACGGAGCTCACAGTTCAATCACAATGAATACAAAAATCTTCACAGAATATTGAGTAAAAATAATAATATTTCACAAATTTAACATCTTGAATTAACATCAAATTTTTAAATGTAAAATACTTCATTTTTGTTTTAAATATTTAAATTAAGAAATCCAACCTTCAAATAATGCACAGAACAAAATAAACAGAGTTTCAACTAAACAGGTAAAACACTTAGCCAGAACAGGCCAGGCAAATTTAAAATACGAAAATATATTAATGATGATGAATATAATAGAATAAAATAATTTAATTAATATGCAACAGTGCTCTACGCAATTTAAAGACATAATCTTCTACATTTAGCCCGTGTACAAACTCATCACCTCGTGTACACGACTTTCAACACATCAACATTTTCATATCAATACAAATCCTAAGGGAAAAATCCCCCACACAAGGTTAGACAAGTCACTTACCTCAAACCACGCCCAATCAGTCAAGTAGTATGCCTTTTCCTCGATTTTACGACTCCGATCGACTCGAATCTAATCATAATTAATTAGATTCAATCAATACAAATTATAGGAATAAATTCCATAAGAAAATATAAATTTTCTAACAAAAATCCGAATTTTAACCCAAAAATCGCTCGTGGAGCCCATGTCTCGGAATCCAACGAAACTCACAAAATCCGACAACCCATTCAATTACGAGTCCAACCATACTAGTTTCACTCAAATCTAACTCCGAATCGATATATTCGTGTAAATTGACCAAATTTGAGTTAGAATCACTTACCCCAATGTTTTTCCTTGAAAAACTCTCAAAAATCGTCTCTCCCCAAGCTCCAAATTGTCAAAAATGAAAAATGGGACGAAGCCCCCGTTTTATAACATAAAGTCTCTCTCCAGGCACTGGCCCTCGATTTCCTGACCTCGATTTACAGCCTCGATTTCCAACCTCGATTTACAGCCTATTTCCAGTCTCGATTTTGACAGATGAAGGAAACCATATCTGCCAAAAAAACCAGCAAACTCAACTTCAGCAGTCTCCCAACTTCAATTTTTGATCTGTTAACCATCTAAAACTCACCTGAGGCCCTCGGGACCTCAATCAAATACACCAACAAGTCCTAAAACATCATACGAACTTAGTTGAAACCTTAAATCACATAAAACAACGCTAAAACCATGAATCATACCCCAATTCAAGCTTAAGGAACTTAAGAATTTCCAACTTCTACATTCGATACCGAAACCTATCAAATCAATTCCGATCGACCTCAAATTTTTCATACAAGTCATAAATGACATAATGGATCTATGAAAATTATCAGAACTGGATTCTGACCCCGATATTAAGAAGTCAACTCCCCGGTCAAACTTTCCAAAAATTCAACTTTTGCCATTTCAAGCCTAATTCCACTACGGACTTCCAAATAATTTTCCGGACACGCTCCTAAGTCCAAAATCACCATACAGAGCTATTAGAATCATCAAAGCACTATTCCGGGGTTGTTTACACATAAGTTGACATCCGGTCACTATTTCAACTTAAACTTTAAACCTTGGAAATTTGGGGTGTTCCAATTCATTCCTAAAACCTCACCGGACCCAAATTAATCACCCCGGCAAGTCACATAACAAATGTAAAACATAAATTGAGAAGTAAATGGGGGATTGGCTACAACTCTCAAAACGACCGGTCGGGTCGTTACATTCTCCCCCTCTTAAACAAATGTTTGTCCTCGAACGGGTTTAGAATTAAACCTAGAGTGGTGAAAAGATAAGGATAATAGTTGTGCATATCATGCTCGGTTTCCCAAGACGCCTTCTCGACCGTATGACCCCTCCAATGTACTTTCACTAAAGCAATTCTCTTTGATCTTAGCTTTCTAACCTGTCTGTCCAAAATGGCCACTGGTTCTTTGACATAAGATAGATCATTTCCCAACTGGACTGAGCTGAAGTCTAACACATGAGATGGATCGCCGTGATACTTCCGGAGCATGGAAACATGGAATACTGGATGAGCTGTAGAGAGACTAGGTGGCAGTGCAAGTCTGTAAGCCACCTCTCCAACTCTCTCAAGAATCTCAAAAGGTCCGATATACCTCGGGCTCAACTTTCCCTTATTCCGAACCTCATAACACCCTTCATAGGCGAAACCCAGAGCAAGTCCCGCTCACCAACCATGAATGCAACATCATGAACCTTCCGATCCGTATAACTATTTTGTCTAGATTAGGCTGTACCGAGTCGATCCTAAATTAACTTAACCTTTTCCAAAGCATCCTGAACCAGGTCAGTACCCAATAGTCTAGCCTCGCCCAGTTCGAACCAACCCACTGGTGACCGGCACCGCCTACCATACAAGGCCTCATACGGAGCCATCTGAATGCTCGACTGATAACTATTGTTGTAGGCAAACTTCGCAAGTGGCAAGAACTGATCCCAAGCACCCCCAAAATCCATCACACACGCACGAAGCATATCCTCCAATATCTAAATAGTGCGCTTGGACTGTTCGTCCGTTTGAGGGTGAAATGTTGTACTCAACTCTACCTGAGTACCCAACTCTCACTGTACGGCTCTCCGAAACCGTGATGTAAACTGTGTACCCCAGTCAGAGATGGTAGATACCGGCATGCCATGAAGCCTAACAATCTCGCGAATGTAAACCTAAGCCAGCTACTTCGAAGAGTAAGTAGTAACCACAGGATGAAATGAGCTGACTTGGTCAATCTATCCACAATCACCCAAACTGCATCGAACTTCCTCTGAGTCCGTGGGAGCCCAACAACTAAATCCATAGTGATTCACTCCTATTTCTACTCTGGAATCTCTAACTTCTAAAGCAATCCACCCGGTCGCTGATGCTCATATTTCACCTCCTGACAATTTAGGCACCGAGCTATATATTCCACTATGTCTTTCTTCATCCGCCTCCACCAATAGTGTTGTCTCAAGTCCTGATACATCTTTGTGGCACTTGGATGAATGGAGTACCGCGAACTGTGAGCCTCCTGGAGAATCAACTCACGCAAACCATCTATATTAGGAACACATAACCTGCCCTGCATCTGTAATACACCGTCATCTCCAATAGTGACTTCCTTGGTGTCACTGTGCTGAACTGTGTCCTTAATGACAAGCAGATGGGGGGTCATCATACTAACTCTCCCTAATTCGATCATATAGAGAACACTGAGAAACCACACAAGCCAAAACTCGGCTCCGCTCGAAAATATCCAATCTAACAAACTGGTTAGCCAAGGACTGAACATCCAAGGCTAAAGGCCTGTCTACTACTGGTAAGTATGCTAAGCTGCCCAAACTCTCCGCCTTACAACTCAAGGCATCGGCCACCACATTGGCCTTTCCGGGATGATAGAGAATGGTGATATCATAATCCTTAAGCAACTCCAACCACCTCTGCTGCTGTAAATTAAGATCCCTCTGTTTAAATAGATGTTGTAGACTCCGGCGGTCGGTATAAACCTCACAATGGACACCGTACAAATAACGTCGCCAAATTTTCAAGGCATAAACAATAACTGCTAACTCAAGGTCGTGGACCGGATAATTCTTCTCATGTACCTTTAACTGTCTGGACGCATAGGCAATCACCCTACTGTCTTGCATCAATACTGAGCCGAGACCAATACGTAATGCATCACAATACACAGTATAAGACCCTGAACCTGTAGGCAATACCAATATTGGGGTTGTAGTCAAACCTGTCTTGAGCTTTTAAAAGCTCTCCTCACATTCCTCGGTCCACCTGAATGGAGCACCCTTCTGGGTTTATTCGGTCATAGGTGCAGCAATAGAAGAGATATCCCCTACAAATCGGTGATAGTACCTCGCTAAGCCAAGAAAACTTCGAATCTCAGTAGCTGATGATGGTTTGGGCCAACTCTGCACTGCTTCTATTTTCTTCGAATCTACCTTGATCCCCTCGCACGAAACTATATGACCCAAAAATCCTACTGAATCAAGCTAGAATTCACACTTTGAAAATTTTGCATATAACTTCTTTTCTCTCAAAGCCTGAAGCACAGTCCTCAGGTGATGTTCATGATCCTCCCAATTTCGGGAATACACCAGAATGTCGTCGATAAACACAATGACGAAACAATCAAGATAGGGCTGAAATACACTATTCATTAAGTGCATAAATGTTGTTGGGGCATTGGTCAGCCCAAATAAAATTACAAGGAACTCATAATGACCATACCGAGTCCTGAAAACAGTCTTCAGGATATCTGACTCCCGAATCTTCAATTGATGATAGCCGAACGCGAGTCGATCTTAGATAACACTCTTGTACCCTAAAGCTGATCAAATAGATTATCAATACGTGGCAATGGATATCTGTTCTTCACTGTAACCTTGTTCAACTGGCAGTAATCAATACATATCCGCATAGAACCATCCTTCTTCTTCTCCAATAAGACAAGAGCACCCCAAGGCGATACACTGGGCCGAACAAAACCCTTATCAAGCAGCTCTCGTAACTGCTCTTTTAATTCCTTCAATTCCGTTGGGGCCATACGATATGGTGGTATAGAAATGGGCTGAGTGTTCGATAATAGATCAATGCCAAAGTCAATATCCCTGTCGGGTGGCATACCCGGAAGATTCGCGGAAAATATCAGGAAAATCCCTTTCTACAGGAACTGACTCCACGGTAGGAGTATCAACACTAACATCTCTCACGTAGGCTAGATATGCATTGCACCCCTTCTCGACCATTCGTTGAGCCTTAAGAAATGAAATAACCTTGCTAGGAACATGATCCAAGGTACCTCTCCACTCTAGCCGTGGTAGACCTAGCATAGCCAACGTCACCGTCTTGGCGTAACAATAAAAAATTACGTGATAAGGTGACAACCAGTCCATGCCCAAAATAATATCGAAATCCACCATACTGAGCAATAATAAGTCTGCTCTGGTCTCAAAACCACTGATAACAATCAAACACGACTGATATATGCAGTCAACAATAATAGATTTACCCACGAGTGTAGATACATATATAGAAGGACTCAAGGAATCACGGGATACACGTAAATACGGGGTAAAATAAGATGACACATAAGAATAAGAGGAGCCTGGATCAAATAAAACTGATGAATCATATGATAGACCAGAATAATACCTGTGATAACATAATCGGATGCAACGGCCTAGGTCCTAGCAGGAAGGGTATAATATCTGGCCTCCCCCTCTAGGGCGACCTCTAGCTGTCCGACCTCCACCTTTAGTTGGCTGTGCAGGTGGGGTGGCAACTGGTACAGTAATCATGGCCTGAGAAGCCTGAGGGCCCTATGGAATAGGTGGGGCCTGAGAAATCTGTGGAGGTGCACCCCTCCTAAGTCTGGGGAAATCCCTCATGATATGACGAGTGTCACCACACTCAAAACAAATCCTCGGAGGACGTAGTTGTTGGGACCGACTCAGGCCTGATCGACTAGACTGCCCACTGAAAACACCTTGTACATGAGGTACAGTAGACACTGCGTTGCATAATATGGAACCTGGGGTCTGGGAGTAGTCGGAATACCATTGGAAGCTAGAAGTCCTGAATGAATAGGACGGCTCACATAGCCTCTACCATGACGGGCTGCAGCTGGGGAACGAGAACTGTTATATGTGCCAGAATCCCGAGGTCTCTTAGCTTCCCTCTTTTCTCTCTCCCGAGTCCACATACCCTCCAATCTCCTAGAAATTGACACCACCTGTTGGTATGTGATGTCCATCTCCAGTTTCGGGCCATACTAAATCTGATACTAGGGTGGAGCCCCTCGATAAATCAACGAACCCGCTCTTGAACAGTAGCAACCAAGGCTGGGGAATGCCTAGCCAAATCACTGAATCGAACCGCATACTCTAGCACGGTCATAGAACCCTGGCGCAGCTGCTCAAACTCCATGCGCCATGCATCCCTAAGACTCTGAGGAACATACTCCCTCAAGAACATATCTAAAAAATTGAGTCCAAGTGAGTGAAGCTGCCTCAGCCGAACTATCCAAATCATATGCCCGCCACCACTGGTAAGACGCTCCTCTAAGTTGGAATTTCGTAAAAGAAACCCCACTGGAATCCACAATACCCATAGTACGAAGGATACGGTGACACTTCTCAAGAAAACCCTGAGCATCCTCTGAAGCTAAACCGCGGAATGTGGGAGGGTGGTACTTCTTGTACTTGTCGAGCCTGAGTTGCTCCTCCTCTAAAACTGTTGCCCTAACCTCAGGTCGAACTGGGACAACTGGCTGCACTAGTATAACCTCTGGGGCATGGTCCACCTGGGCTTGTGGCTCTGGGGTACGGGCGGCAGGAGTCTGTGCTCCTCGCCCGGTCTGAGATGTAGTAGGAGCAAGTGGAATTAACCCTGCCTGAGCTAGAGTGCCAAACATGCTCAAAAGCTGGGCAAGAGTCTCCTGAAGTGCAGGGGTAGTAACAGGCGTTTCAGGTGCCCGCTCTCCAATTGGAGCTACTGGTGGCTCCTCTGCAGCAGCTCGTACAGGTGCTCTGG
Organism: Nicotiana tomentosiformis; assembly: GCF_000390325.3. Lineage (NCBI taxonomy): Eukaryota > Viridiplantae > Streptophyta > Magnoliopsida > Solanales > Solanaceae > Nicotiana > Nicotiana tomentosiformis. The sequence continues at coordinate 39,991,391 of NC_090823.1, forward strand.
CTACACCACATGGTCTTCCTCAGCCTCTAGCACGGCCTCTTGCCCCAGCCCCGGCCTCTTGCGGCTCCAATAGGGGGCGCACGTGCCTAATCATCAGATCTAGTTGTGAGTGTCCTCACTATCTGTGAGAGAATAGAAAGACAATGGTTTAAAATTTTGAAGTCAACAAATGCGCACGATAAGGAATCAAAGAAGTGAATATTTTCCTAACAGTTTCATAGCCTCCCGAAGATAAGTACAGACGTCTCCGTACCGATCCGCGAGACTCTACTAAACCTGCTTGTGAGTCATAACACCTAGGAACCTAGGGCTCTGATACCAACTGGTCACAACCCCAAATTCCCTCTGTAGGATGTCGTGATGCCACCTAGTCTCTAAGACTGGGTAAGCCTATCAATTATGCGGAATACAAAACTGAAACTCATATCTCAACATATGAAATAAATCAAATCGCTATTCAAATAGTCACAACTCCCTAAACCCGGTAGAAATAAGTCACAAGATTCTAAGAATTTATTCTAAGTGTCTCTATACATCAGAGTTTAAAGGAAATAAGGAAGACAACATAATAAGACAGAAGGGGACTCCGGAGTCTGCGGATGCTAGCAGATATACCTCAAAGTTTCCTCGTACAAATAACTCAATGATGTCTGGTCTGATAAGGTGTACCTGGATCTGCACAAAATGATGTGCATAAGCGTAGTATGAGTACACCAGAGCGGTACCCAGTAAGTACCAAGCCTAACCTCGGTAGAGTAGTGACGAGGTCAGGTTAGGCCCTACTAGAATAATAAAAGACAAGAAGAAAAATTTAACAATATAATAACAATAATGACAATGGGGATAAATCAAGTAAGTAGTATGTCACAATATAACTACACAGAATGAGGGCGATTAACATCTCGCGGAAGGAAAACAGAAATTTACAACTTTAAGAAAAACACCAAAAATAACCAAATACAATGTAGCCATAAAGAAATATCAACAAGGGCACTCCTGAGGTACCGCCTCGTAGTCCCAAATCATAAATAAATTCACAATATCTCTTTTCCTTATATCACCGCAGGAGCCCTTCACATTTAATTTAAAAGAAAATATTTTTTTCCCGAAATAGCATCCCGCGTTTTAGCCACCCTTATCACACCGCATGACTTCTAGTAGTTCCCCTACTAGCCACGCATATCAAGCCACCCTTATCTCACCGTATGCATTTCAACACCCTTACCTTATACCACCGCATGTGTATCAATATCACAATATATCATAATTTGCACCTCAAGTGCCCAAGTATTTCAACTTGCCAAAATAAATCAACAACAAGAATATTTTTCACAATAAGGAGCTCGCGGCTCAATCACAATGAGTACAAAGTCTTGCAAAATAATCAGCAGAATAATATCCATTATTTCCATAATATGGAGCTCACATCTCAATCACAATGAATACAAAAATCTTCACAAAATATTCAGCAAAAATAATAATATTTCAAAAATTTAAGATCTTGACTTAACATCAAATTTTTAAATGTAAAATACTTCATTTTTTTAAACATTTAAATTAAGAAATGCAACCTTCAAATAATGCACGGAACAAAAGAAATAGAGTTTCAACTAAACAGGTAAAACACTTAGCAAGAACAAATCAGGAAAATTTAAAATACGAAAATATATTAATAGTGATGAATGTAACAGAATAAAATAATTTAATTAATATGCAACAGCGCTCTACGCAATTTAAAGACATAATATTTCATATTTAGGCCACGTACAAACTCGTCACCTCGTGTACATGACTTTCAATACATCAATATTTTCATATCAATACCAATCCTAAGGGGAATTTCCCCCACACAAGGTTAGACAAGTCACTTACCTCAAACCACGCCCAATCAGTCAAGTAGTATGCCTTTTCCTCGATTTTTCGACTCTGATCGGCTCGAAACTAATCATAATTTAATTCGATTCAATCAATACAAATTATAGAAATAAATTCCATAAGAAAATACAAATTTTCTAACAAAATTCTGAATTTTAACCCAAAGATTTCTCATGGGGCCCATATCTCGGAATCCAATGAAACTCACAAAATTCGATAACCCATTCAATTACGAGTTCAACCATACTAGTTTTACTCAAATCCGACTCTAAATCGACATCGAAATCTCAAAAATTTGTTTTATGAGATTTCTACAATTTTCCCCAAATTTCTATCTCAAAACACTAATTAAATGATGAAAACAATGATATATTCGTGTATATTGACCAAATCCGAGTTAGAATCACTTACCCCAATGTTTTTCCTTGAAAATATCTCAAAAATTGCCTCTTCCCAAGCTCCAAATTGTCAAAAATGGAAAATGGGACGAAGCCCCCGTTTTATAACTTAAAGTCTCTGTCCAGGCGCTGGCCCTCGATTTCCTGCCCTCGATTGCCTGACCTCGATTTTCGTTCTCGATTTCCATCCCTGATTCCCAACCTATATTTATAGCCTCGGTTTACAGCCTATTTCCAGCCTCAATTTTGACAGATGAAGGGAACCATATCAGCTAAAAAAACCAGCAAACTCAACTTCAGCAGTCTTCCAACTTCAATTCTTGATCAATTAACCATCTGAAACTCACCCGAGGCCCTCGGGACCTCAACCAAATATACCAACAAGTCCTAAAATATCATACGAACTTAGTTGAAACCTCAAATCACATAAAACAATGCTAAAACCACGAATTATACCCCAATTCAAGCTTAAGGAACTTAAAAATTCCAAACTTCTACATTTTACACCAAAACCTATCAAATCAATTCCGTTCGACCTTAAATTTTGCAAACAAGTCATAAATAACATAACGGATCTATGAAAATTTTTAGAACTGGATTCCGACCCCGATATCAAAAAGTCAACTCCCCGGTCAAACTTTCTAAAAATTCAACTTTCGCCATTTCATGCCTTCTTCCACTACGGACTTCCAAATAATTTTGCGGACACGCTCCTAAGTCCAAAATCACCATACGAAGCTATTGAAATCATCAAAACTCTATTCTGGGGTCATTTACACATAAGTCTACATCCGTTCACTATTTCAATTTAAACTTTAAACCTTGGAAATTTGGGGTGTTCCAATTCATTCTTAAAACCTCACCGGACCCAAACTAATCACCCCGGCAAGTCACATAACAAATGTAAAGGATAAATTGAGCAGTTGGCTACAACTCTCAAAACGATCGATCGGGTCGTTACAATAAAATTGACTCTACTCTTCACCGTCTATTTCTATGCTTCGTATTAGTGGTGTACATGGACCGGGTTAGTTCGATTTTTATTTAAATCAAACCAAACTAACTATATCGGTTTGGATTGGTTCGATTTTGTTGGTTTTTATCGTGTTTGTTTATTATATGAATATTATTTCAATCTTACTTTATTAAAGTTATAGATAAAGTTTTGACAAGTAAATTTATATTTAGTAAAAATTGAAAAAACTAGCAAACATATGATCTATTAAAATATTCTTATGGTAGATTTTTGTAACGACCCAACCGGTCGTTTTGAGTTCTGGTGCATCGTGCAGCGGTTTGAGACCTGTAGTAGCTTCACTTCATGTTTTATGACTTGTACGTGTGGTCGAAATTGAATTTCGGGAAGTTCGGAGTTGTTTCGGAAGGAAAATTCTCAATTCGGAAGCTTTAAGTTGGGAGAGTTCACCGAGGTTTGACTTTTGAGTAAATGACTCCGGAATGGAATTTTTTATGATTTCAATAGCTTTGTATGGCGATTTTGGACTTAGGCATATGTCCGTATTTGGATTTGGATGTCCGTAGGAAAATTCGGCGCATTTTGGCAAAAATTTGGAAAGTTGAAGTTTTAAAATATTCGTAAATTTGCCCGAAAGCTGACTTGGTTGATATCGAGCTCGGATTTTGATTTCGGAAATTGGAACAGGTTCATTATGTCATTCCAGATTGATTTGATACGCTTCGGTGCAAATTATAGAATTTAGAAATTTCATAACTCATAATTCGATTTGAGGTGCGATTCATAGTTTCAGCATTGTATGATGTGATTTGAGTCCTCGACTAAGTTTGAATCATATTTTGGGACTTTTTGGTATGATTTGACGGGGTCCCGAGGGGCTTGGGTGTATTTTGAATCATTGGTTCATAGACTAGTAAAGTTAAGAAATTTGGAATTTGACCATTGTGAATATCGGGTCAAGACGACCTCTTTATAGTATTTTTAGTGCGCGAACAGGTCCGTAGTTTGTTTTATGAGTAAAATTCATATATATTTGTCTCCGGGAGGTTTCGGATCAATTCAGAGAAGTTTGGGTTTGCTGGTTTCTGGTGAGGCACTGTTCATTCGCAATTGCAAACACTGTTCATTGGAGTTTACTGTTCATTCGCAAATGCGAAGTTTTTGTCAGCAAATTGCGAACCTAGGCAGAAGACTTAAGGATCGAAACTTGGTCATTTTTCCATTTTCATTTTAGATTTTGGATCTCGGGTTTTGGGCAATTTTGAGGAGTTCTTCACGACTTTGACTTGGGTAAGTGTTTTATATCGGAAAGTGATTATATTTCATGATTCCATGGTTATATTCATCAATTATTAGTGAATCAATTGGAAGAAAATGAGATTTTTGGCCAAATATTTCAAAAACGAAAAATGAAGATTTGGAGGTTGATACGTTATCAGAATTTGATAAAATTGGTATGGTTGAGCTCGTATCGGAATGGGTTATCGAATTTTATGAGTTTTGTCGGTTTCTGGGCACGTGGGCTCGGGGGTTGAATTTATTGACTTTTCGAGTGGAGTTGGGAATTGTTATAAATTGATTTATTATGAGTATTAGAGTATATTTTAATTGGTTTGCACATTGTTTGACTAGTTTTGGAGCGACGGGCATCGGTTTGAGGTGTTAGAGTGGCGTTGGAGCCAGTTATAGAACTTCGGAGCGAGATAAGCCTCATGTCTAACCATGTGAAGGGGAATTTACCATGTAGGTGTCATATTCTTATGTGCTACATGTTGTGGGAGCTATGCAGGTATGAGGTGACGAGTGTCCGTGCGTATGCTAGAATTCTTGACTATGTCCGGGTAGACTTAGATTCACGTCATGCTATAATTGTACTATTTGAGTCGTCTTTGCTCGTTTAATTCCTCTATTTCGCGTTACGACTTGAGACTAGACTTGCATAGGGTGATAGACTCGCTATTGTAGAGATGTGATGAGCTACTTGATAATCCGCGGAATAATTTGTGCTTCCCTTATAAATTCCTCCTGCATTGTGCATTTTCATCGCAAAGCTTTCCTTAAAGTTCATAACTCACACGTTTATTCGTGAGTGGGGACAAGGACCCGTTAAAGCTTCTTACTCTAATGGGATCGGGCTGATCGCCTCGGCAGTATTATGTACCACACTCTCATGGGAGCAAGTTGTTCGCCTCGGAAGTAAAATAGATACATCTATGGTTTGTGTCGTTCGACCATCGTTAGTGCACACATTATGATGGGATCGGGACGTACGGCTTGGCATTTCTATAAAATACTCTTACGGAATCGTGCGTAATACTTGACAAGAAACCAGTGTATCTGCTTGTTTTCCTGATTTGGATTATGATGACCTATTTGGTGAGTTCCATTATATATATATGCTCCGGTTGAGGAGGTAACTGTTAATTAAGAGCTCGGGTTTATTGTCGAGAGGAGGATTGTACCACGTATTTATACTTGCTTATTTCTTTTATTTACTCTGCCTCACCTCTGTTTACTTCTTACTGTACATGATTTATTGGACCACTAGTAAGTGTCGATGTCGACCCCTCGTCACTACTTCTCCGGGGTTAGGCTAGATACTTAAAGGGTACGCGTTGATTTACGTACTCATGCTCCACTTGTTGCACTTATTGTGCAGGTGCATATATGTCTGGTGGTCTTTTGGGCTCAAAGGCGTGGCCATTTCGGGGAATTTACCGTGAGCTGCATTTCATGTTACGACCCGCAGCATGTAGAGTCTCCATCAGCGTTATTTATATTCTCCTGTCTAATTTGTATTCCAGACAGATGTTGTATTTTATTTTATTTCCTAGTTGGTGCTCATGCACTTTTGACACCAGGTTTTGAGGGCTTATTCTGGATGTTTGGTATGGTAATGCACGTAATTATTATTATTTTACCCTGTATATTCTATTTTATTCTATTTAATTAATGAAAATTATGATTTCAAAATACTAAAATGAGTAATTATGTTGATCAATCACTATTGGCTTGCCTGATGGCGGTGTTAGGCACCATCACGACCTTTAGTGAATTTTGGGTCGTGGCAATTTTGTTTTTAGTAATACATGATAGTTATTTTATTAGTCATCTAACAATAATTTTTCGTTGATGATCGCTTTTAAGGCTAACCGAATTTAATAATTAAACATAAAATCAATATGAAACCTAAATAATTATATGTTTTATTTATTTTTCAAACAATCGAAATACCATTTCAAATTTGAAAAATATATAAGAATTTAATAAATCTTGACACATGAATATGGAAGAACAAAGAGATTGACACATTTAATTCACTTGATAAGAAAGTGATGATACAACCCATTATTTAAAGTAAATAAAATTGGATGCACTTCATAATTCTATTAAAAATTATATCCCATGAGAGAATCCCAAATATTTCTAGTAAAAATAATTCTCTCTCTAATATTTTGCTCTCAAAATTTCGCCGTCACTGTAGCGGTAAATAGTGCGCAAACAGCCGCTACAGTGTAATAATATACGGTGAATAGTGCCAAACAGTGCGCGAACAGTGATTTCGTTGTTGTTTCGCTGCTACAGTGTAGTGAACAGTGCATCGCTTCACTGTTTATCCAATGAAACAGTGAATCGATACTGTTCATCGCGGAAAGCTTTGAGTTTGAGCTTCAATGGCCGCGATGGCCGGCGACCAGCCATCTTTTCCAGCTGGTCTACCCTCCTCCAACATCTCCCAACCACAAACAACACCAACTATCAATCCACAAACTCTAGATTACTCAAAGATTTTGACACCCAACTCAACCAATCCTCCTGCGATGACTACTTCCCAAGCTTCAGTGCAACCCATCGTCCAATCATCTACGACAACAAACAACAATCCCCAATCCATGGATTATTCAAAACTTTTAAAACCTACTGCCATTAGTGCCCCTATGCAAACCTTTACTACGCTACCATTGAAACCAGTTGAGTTCCTTCACGGAGAACCAGTTGTGAAGTGGAAGAAATAAGAAGTGAAGCAATCTATCGTACAACAAGGACTTCAACTTGCAGTTCTTGGGAAATTTTTGTATGGGAAGCCTGTTATTAGTGAATTACGTAAAGTGATTCCAATTCAATGTGAGATTAAATGCCATTGTTCAGTTGGTTTAATTAAAGATAATCATGTGTTGATTAGGCTGTCTTTATTGGAGGACTATGTTCATCTTCTTTCAAAGCCATCTTTTTATTTAAAAGCTCAGTCAGACATGTGGCAGATGCGTTGTACAAAATGGAATCCATGGTGGACACCTGATGAAGAGACTCCTATTGCCATAGCTTGGATTAGCTTTCCAGAACTGCCTCCTAGTTTCTTTGGGAAGGAATGTGTATTTTCCTTAGCTCGTGCAGTTGGTAATCCATTACATGTAGACCTAGCCACTCAAAATGGGACTAGACCTAGTTGTGCTAAGGTGAAGGTGGAAGTTAACTTGTTAAGTAAGTTCCCTCATCGTATTAAAATTGTGGAAGAAGCTGATGAATCTGGACCAGAAGAGTTCAAGTGGATCAGGATTAAGTATGATTATATGCCAAAATATTGCAAGCCTTGCAAAAAATAGGGGCATAGTGAGGTAGAATGCTGGGTAATTCATCCCGAATTACCCAAGAGATTTGAAGAAGGCGTTGAGGAACAAAGCAAGGAGAAGACAGTTGTGGTGAGTTCTGATGCAATTGGGATTGCTACAAATTCAACAAAGGTCCTAACTAGTGGAAAGGTGGTTGGTAAGCCTACTACTAATCATGCCAAGCAGGAATGGATGCAACCAAGGAAGAACAAATACCAATGAGATAATAGGGGTCACATTGTTGATAACAAACAAGGAAAGGAAGCTGACAAGGGTAAAGGGAAGGCCAAAGTTGAGGAAGTTGCAACCAAGAACAAGTTTAATGCACTAGAGGTTGAGGAAGTTCATCAGCCTACTCTACAAATTACTGAAGGCAAAGGTGAGGATCATAGCAATGGTAAGAAGAAGGAACATGGGGAAAATCAAGCTTAGGAGGGCCAGGAGAAGGAAAAGGAAGTCAATACTCAACAGGAACATAAGCGTGTGAAGAAGGAAGCAGTCTAGAAGGTGGTGGAAAATGAGCATAATGGTAACCCTATTCCTTCTGGGATTCAGTCTTCAGTGCTAATTCTAGTGTTCCTAGTGATCAACGTACTGATGAAAGGGCTAATAAGGAATCCACAATCGACTGGGTTCATAAAAGGTTTGGGACTAGCAATGAGGAGCTAAAACAACACAATGTGACCACAAACCAATCTTGTCATGAGATTCCATCTCAAACATTTAATGATTCTGGGCAGATTGAGAATCTTGATGAGGTAAACTCTACAAAGATCTTATGGAGTGATGCAGTTGAGGTTAAGGATGATCAGCTGGGCACAACAAAGACAACATAAGACAAGGTGAAGAAGGACAACATGCCAAGCTCACCTGGCGATAGGCTGACGACGCCAGGCTCCCTAGGCGTTAGGCTGGTGACGCCAGGCCTAAAGTCAGGCTCCCCAAGCATTAGGCTGGCAACGCTAGGCCTAAAGCCAGGTTCACCTGATGAGGCAGCTATAGTAAACCCCAAACTTAGTGCAACTAGAGATATATTGGCCTATGTAGATGGTGTTCCGGTGTATGCATTGGAGAACAAACTTGATATAGCTGTTAATGTGAAGATTAGGGATGATATAGTGGGTTCAGACTAAATTTCAGGCAATGGTAAGGGTGGTGATCTCACTAGAACAGTGCATTCAGAGCAGACTGCTACAGTAACTTCTGGGCTAGGCAATGTCTATGAGCTACAATTCAAGGAGTATGAACGGGCTGATGAGCGGGCAATTGTTCCAAGGGCATCTGGGGAAATAGAAGAAGTGCCTTTGGAATCTGGCACTAACCAAATTATGCAGCTACATCTTAATGTTCCACTTAAGACTCCTCTACAACATTTACATGATTTAGTTACACACAATGTGACACAAATTGATGAAGACTTAGTGAGATAAAATCCAATGAAGGATGAAGAAGATGATGAATCAACTGCACAAAACTTCAAACAAGTGGCTAGGGAAGGGGATTTATCACCCCACAGCTAGTGCTAAAGGAGGTTAGAAAACTAAGAAGAATCAGAGTAAAGATCCACCACAACTTTCAAGAATAATGTCTAGGAGGGCAGTTTCTCTATCTAAATGATGATGATCAAAACATTAATATGGAACATAAGGTCTGTGAATACACAACAGGCCTTTCCTAGGGTGATCAACATGAATATGGAGCATAATTTTTGTGTAGTTGCATTTATGGAGCCTTTTCAAAAGAAGGACTCATTGATAGATATAGAAGGAGGTTGAATATGGAGACTGCTTATGCAAATATTAATGGGCAAATATGGTTGTTCTTCGATGCAGTGGTGGAATAGGAATTAGTGGAGGATACTGAGCAACAGGTGACTGTGAGAGTGTTTCACCATGACCTAGTGCAGAACATGATGATGATATTTGTTTATGCAAAATATTCAGCAATGGGGAGGTTGGAATTGTGGGATCACTTGTATTACTTAGCAAGTGATATGGAATTACCATGGTTGGTAGGAGGGGATTTCAATGTGGCATTGCATGAAGATGAGAAAATAGGGGGACTTCCAGTACACCCTCCTGAATATGAGGATTTTGCATTTTGTGTAAACTCTTGTGGTTTGTTTGAGCAAGGGTACAAAGGAAGTCCATTTACATGGTGGAATGGGAGATCCAATGCTGAGTGTATATTCAAGAGATTGGATAGGATTTTTGTGAATTTTCCATTTCAGAACATATTGCCAACTATTGAAGTTGAGCATCTAATCAGAACTAGATCAAATCATGCACCATATCTAATGACATGTGGGGTGCAGACAACCAATTTTGTCAAGCCTTTCAGGTTCTTTAACTTTTGGACAAAGCATGCTACATTTATGGATGTGGTGAGGCAAAATTGGGAAGCTGATTTCATAGGGGATCCATTTTTTATGTTCAAGTAGGATATCAAGAGGGTGAAGGCATCACTTTCAAAATGGAGTAGGGAAACATTTGGTGATATCTTCAAGAAATTGGCTATTTTGGAGGACATTGTTAGGGTGAAGGAGATGTTGTTTGAAGAAGAGCCTACAACTGAGAATAGGATTGTGCTTCAAAAGGCTCAATCTGAATTGAAGAAATACTTGAGTATTGAGGAGCAGTATTGGATGACTTGATTTGCTGAAGGAGATAGGAATACAAGTTTCTTTCACAATCATGTCAATGGCAAAAGAAAGAAATTGCAACTGAAGAGGATCAAAAGTGGCAGTGGGGTATGGATTGAAGACCAGGAGCAATTGGCTACAGCTGCAGTGGACTTCTATCAAAAACAGTTCACAAATGAAGGTGATGCTTCTAAATTTTCCTTTCTCAATAATGTACCTTCAATGGTCACTATGGATCATAATTTGGAACTTAGCAGATTGCCAACAATTGAAGAAGTAAGGGTAGTAGTTTTTAAGCTTAGTGGGGAGAGTGATAGTGGTCCTGATGGATTCACTGACCTATTTTATCAAACATGCTGGGATGTTATTGGTGCTGATATACACAACATGGTGCTACACTTCTATGGAGGAACTGCATTGCCTAAATCCATTACTCACACCAATCTAGAGTTGCTGCCTAAAAAACCTAGAGTTGAGACCTTCTCTGACTTAAGACCTATTAGTTTGAGTAACTTCATTAAAAAGGTCTTGTCTAGGGTGTTACATGATAGATTGGAGAGTTTTTTGCCATCTCTAATATCTCCTAATCAATCCGGATTTGTAAAGGGTATGAGTATATTTGAGAACATATTATTGACTCAAGAAATTATCACTGACATAAGGTTAAGGGGAAAGCCAGCTAATGTGATGATCAAGCTTGATATGGCTAAGGCCTATGATAGGGTTTCATGGAAGTACTTATTGCATGTGCTAAGGAAGATGGGATTTTCTGAGCACTTCATCAACATGGTATGGAACTTGATGTCAAATAACTGGTATTCAGTATTGGTGAATGGGCAATCCTCAGGGTTTTTTAGTCTACAAAGGGTGTGAAACAAGGGGATCCCCTATATCCAGCATTGTTCATTCTGTCAGCTGAGGTACTTTCCAATTCTTTGAATAAACTCTTTGAAGAAAAGTCATTTGTGGGATTTGGAATGCCTGAGTGGTCTGATCCTTTAAACTACTTGGCATATGCTGATGATACGATAATCTTTGCATCTGCTCATCCTGCCTCCTTGAGCAAGATTATGGCAGTGTTGGGGAACTATGAGAAGATATCAGATCAGATGATCAACAAAGATAAGAGTTCATACTACATGCATTCAAAGGTTGCTAATGGATTGTTTCAGGCAGTTGGAGCTATTACAGGATTTTCAAGAGGTAAATTCCCCTTCACATATCTAGGGTGTCCTATTTTTTACTAGAAGGAGGAAGGGCTATTATGAGGATCTTATCAAGAAGGTGAAGGCTAAATTGCATTCATGGAAAGGAAAACTGTTGTCATTTGGAGGAAAGGCAACACTCATCTCTAGTGTGTTACAAAGGATGCAAATTCACATGTTATCAGTCCTTGATCCGCCAAACAACATCCTGGAGCATCTACATAAGACTTTTTCTAGGTTCTTTTGGAGCACAAAGGAAGAAGGTAGAAGCAGACACTGGGCTTCATGGCAAAATCTTTGCCTTCCTAAAGAGGAAGGGGGCCTAGGTTTTAGGTCCTTACATGATGTCTCAAGGGCACTGTTTGCTAACCTATGGTGGAGGTTTAGGACCACAAAATCTTTGTGGTCTAATTTCATATGGAATAAGTATTGCAAGAAGGAGCTACCAACATTGGTGCATTTTAGGGGAGGGTTTCATGTTTGGAGACAAATGCTGAATGCTAGGGAAGAAGTAGAACATGAGATCGTATGGGAATTGAAGAGTGGAACCACTAATATTTGGCATGAAAATTGGACTGGATTGGGTGCATTTTATCACGTATTACCTGAAGACTTTCCAATCAATGAAGATCTTCAGGAGGTGGCAGAACTGCGGCAAGGGGAAGCATGGGATGATCAGCTGCTAGATCAAACTTTCAATGAGGAAATTGCAGAACATATAAGGCTAAATGTGCATTATGAAGGTAGTGAGGGATATTGGGATAGGCCATGCTGGATGCCAACTCCATCAGGCAAGTTCAGTGTTAGCAGTGCTTGGAAAATATTAAGGCATAGGGCTGATCCTAATCAGGAATTCAAGTTAATGTGGATTAAAGGTTTGTCATTCAAGATATCCTTCTTCTTATGGAGATTGTGGAGGCAGAAAATAGCCACTGATGACATGTGGAGGAGGCAAGGGAAAATGGTGATGTCTAGGTGTTGGTGTTGTCAGCAGCCCCAAGAGGAATCCATTGAGCATATATTTGTCACAAGTCCTACTGCCTCTAAGGTATGGAACGTGTTCATGGGGGCTGCCGGAATTACTGTGCAATTGATTCAATTGAAGCAGATTATAAGGCATTGGTGGTATGCTCAGTGTTGTCCAAAATTAAAGCCACTATTTCAAGCAGTACCAGCTATCATCACTTGGGAGCTTTTGAAGAGAAGAAATGCAGGTAAACATGGGGGTTCAGTGTCCACAAATAGGGTGATTCATGAGATAAATAGGACATTGCATCAACTGGCAAGGGTTAGGTATGCTTGGATGCCTAATATTCCATTGTTATGTCCAGACATGATTCAATACTTTGAAGGATATATACCTATATTGATCACTACAAGAGTAACATGGTAGCTTCCTTTTCATGGTTGGTACAAATGTAATACTGATGGAGCCTCAAAGGGCAATCCTGGACCTAGCTCCCTAGGCTTTTGTGTGAGGGATGATGAAGGTGATGTGGTGTATGCTAGGGCAGTAGACCTGGGAGTGACAACTAATGTAGTAGTTGAAGCTAAGGCTATTTTTCAAGGGTTGGAATATTATGTGGAGCATTCTCATATTGAAGACTGATTCATTGGTGATGAAGAAGGTGATAGAAGGGGAATGGGATCCTCCTTGGGTAATTGCATAGGATGTGAAGAAAATTATAGAGATGAAGAAAACTTCAATGTGATCTTTCAATATGTGTTCAGAGAAGGCAACTCAGTGGCGGATTTTATAGTTAACATTGTATTTTCTTTTGCAGGTACATCCGAGTTTCATTAATTCTCTGAACTGCCTAATACAGGGAGGAGGTTGATCAATCTAGAAAAATCTTAATCACCTAACCTTAGGATTAGGATAGCAAAGAGAAGAACCCCAGACTGATGGCTTCACAGGATTCTACTCTGCACAAACCTGCATGTCTCTTTGTCTCATTCAGTATGCTATTAAGGTACTTTCCAATGGTATTAGTATGGTCCCATACTCATTCTGGGGGTGCTTTGATAGTGTACAGAAAAAATGCGATAAGCAGGTGTGGGATGGTACAATTTATCCTACTTCTGATATGTCCAAATGCTAAGGAAAATGCTGAACCCATCATATGGTATTTCTGGAGATTGTTGAATTATTTTTCAGTGGTATTAGCATGCTTTCATGCTCAATATGAAGATGGTTTAGCAATGTTTAGAATGATTTCTACATTAAAGGTTCTAGTAGGGAAGGATCTGAGCTTACAAGATCACAAAAAGGCACAGTTTCAAAGCCTGGCCTTTGCCTTGCAAAGCCTGCTTAAAGCCAGCTCATTCCTAGCTTTTGCCTTGCAAAGCCGGCCTAAAGCCAGCTCATGCCTGGCTTTTGCCTTGCAAAGCCTGGCTTTTTCCTTGCAAAGCCTGTCTAAAGCCAGCCCAAGCCTGACTTTTTCCCTACAAAGCCTGCCTAAAGCCAGCTCAATAAAGTCAGCTCAAGCCTAGCTTTTGCCCTGCAAAGCCTGCCTAAAGCCAGGCTCCTCTTCTATACATTAATTTTGATGAGTGAGCACATGATTAATACTTAGACAAAATCAGTCCACTGCATATGGAGATCATATAGTAGCTACACTTGGAAGACTATGCTGGCTTCAACTCTATGGTGGAGATGTTTGGAATTCATTTTAGCCTATGAACAGTATACCCTGGCGCCTGGTGAGAGCTTGATAGGTGCTGCTTGGTATTTGCCAATGATAATTGGATTCACATATACTGATAGGAGAAGGAAGCATTTAACTTATTATGTTGTAATAGCTAGTTCATTAGATTTTAGCTTTTCTATCTTTTTAATAGCTAGTAGCTTCATGCAACCTCTATTTTGGTTGGACATCTTGTAAGCTTTGGACCCATTTTTGGGATTTTATTTATATATTAGCCACTAGGCAAGTGCTGTCGAGTGGTATAGTTGCTTAAAAAAAATCTAGTAATGTTTTAAATAAAAAATCTATATAAGGTCTTAAAAGTATATATAAAAATTAAATATCTATATGTCGGTTTGGTTCAGATATTTTTACTCAATACCAAACCAAATTAACACAAATCTAATCGAATTTTTTTAATCGGTTTGGTTTGACTTTTCGGTTTGGTGCGATTTTTCGGTTCGATTTTAACATCCCTACTTCGTATAGTAGCCACCTTTTTTTATTGGACAACAATATGCTTGGTTTTGTTATTCATCTGATTTGTATGGAATTCAAATTTATTGCAAGAATTCATGTAGAGAAAGAGTAAGCTAATTATTTCTATGAAAGACGCCATTGTTCCACATTATTCATTATAAATATTTTAGGGAGTATTGGCTATAAATTGTGGTATTGATGTAGAAAGAAGCAAAATTCTCCAAAGTTATAATTAGTTCTCTTTATTATTCCCGTTTTTCATAGTTGAGTAAAGCTTTGGTTTAATGTCATGTGTATGAATTAGAGAGAAATAACGTAATTTAGAAATTCTATAAAAGGTAAAAATAAAACAATGATATCTTAACTTTTATTCTAATTATTTTTGTGTCGTAAGTCTTTACTTGTTTCATAGTTTCTAGTTTTGCATATCAAAGTCTTATACAATGACGTAGCATTTAGTTTAAATTTTATATATTAAGATAAAAAGTTTGTGCTATTTAAGTATTATGTTAGTGTAACAATATTGATTTTTAAGCATTTAAAAGATTTGCCTCATATTTTCCATGTACCATTTTACAGGCGCTTTCTATATACTCTTTTAGTGTTAATGCTTTTGTCCGATTGGATTTTTATTCATATAATTGTTGAAACATATATTATGTGAATATACGAACACATGTATTACGTTATTGCTTTTGACAATATCTATTAAGTTATCACCTTTGTCGTTACATTATTTGCTATATTGAGCATTCTGACATGTTATAAATAATATATAGATTATTCAACTAAATTAGATATTGTTTTGCAGCTGATGTGCGTTGACCAATTTTTTAGCTTGTAGATAATAAATATATTAATCAACAATATTAGATAATACTTTGTAGCTTTTTCTTATTTATTGTACGTATTTTACAAAGAATAATGGAATCAAATTTGAAAAATAATGTGCCCCTATAAAATAATTTTAAACCTTGTGATATTGAATGGGTAATTAAGATATTGATTATTCGAAGAGGACCAATAATAAAATATAAGAACGACAGAGGAGAGGGTTTGCATTGGCATTTGACATTTGTTGACCAAGAGGTAAGCTTCTTTTTGTACATTTATTTTGATATGATTTATCATTTATTTATATTATTTTTAATTAATCTTAAATTATGGTTACACTAATTTATAGGGGACAAAGATCCAAAGTACTTTTCAATAAAAATGTTGAAGATTGAAAAGATTCATTTCAACAAAACAAAGTACACTATAATTGGTCACGTAAAATGTACTCACTCTATTTATTTATCTGTGCACAAGGAGTTGAAAATATCTTTTAGCAATTATACTACAGTTCAGGAATGCACCAGCAACTTTTCGAATAACTAGTCTTAGGGTACGCACTTTGCGCGTGAATTCATATCGATAAATATATTATTTTAAATAATATTATAAATATTATTATGTAATGTGTTTGGGTAATGACTCAATCGATCATTTTAACTTTTAGAACCCCGTTCCCTAAAATAAAACTTTCCGTAGGTGCTTGTAATAATTTATGACTTGCGGGGATGGTTGGTTCGGGATTTGGAAGTGTTTGAGGTGAAACCGGAACACTTGGTTCCTTAAGTTGGCCTTAAAGTGCTAACTTTGACTTCGGTCAACATTTTGAGAAAATTACCTCGGAATAGAATTTTGATGATTCCAACAGTTCCGTATGGTAATTTTGAACTTAGGAGCGTGTTCGGAATTTTATTTGGAAGTCCGTAGTTAAATTAGGCTTGAAATGGCTAAAATAGGAATTTAAAGTTTGGAAGTTTGACCGGGGAGTTAACTTTTTGATACCGGAGTCGGAATCCAGTTTCGAAAATATTTATAGCTCCGTTATGTAATTTATGACTTGTGTGTAAAATTTGAGGTCAATCGGAGTTGATTTGATAGGTTCCGACATCGAATGTAGAAGTTGAAAACTCTTAGTTTCATTAAGCTTGAAATGGGGTATGATTCATGGTTTTAGCGTTGTTTGATGTGATTTAGAGGTTCGACTAAGTTCGTATGATGTTTTAGGACTTGTTGGTATATTTGGTTGAGGTCCCGAGGGCCTCGGGTGAGTTTCGGATGGTTAACGGATCAAAAGTTGGACTTAAAAAGCTACTGCAATTTTCTTTTCTGCTGTATATTCTGGGCTGTGATCGAGCCCCAGATCGAACCTAGATATCGAGCCCACGATCGAGGCCTGAGTCGAAGCCAGGGACGAGGCTCAGTATCGAAGCCTCGATCGAAGACAAGGCTCGAGGGCATGATCGAAGGCTCAAGCTCGAGGGCATGATCGAAGGCTCAAGCTCAAGGGCATGATCGAAGGTAAGGCTCGAGGGCTAGGATCGAGGCCCATGACCGATGCCCTGATCGAAGGCTCAAGCTCGATGCCATGATTGAGGCCCTGATCGAAGGCACATGTTCGATGCCCTGATCGAGGCCATGGCCGAGGTCCAGGCTCGAGCCTGTGATCGAAGCCGCGATCGAGGCCCAATTCGAGGACCAGTTCCGAAAGCTGCTGGGCAGTTTTATAAAAAGAGGGCATTCGTCCCATTTGCTATTTTTGACGAACTTGAGCTTGAGCAGAGACGACTTTTGGCAGATTTTCGAGGAAAAATACATTGGGGTAAGTGATTCTAACTCGGATTTGGTCTACATATACAAATATATCATTGTTTTCACCATAAATTAGTGTTTTGAGATTGAAATTTAAAAAAGTTTAGAAATCTCATAGAAACGAAATTTTGAGATTTCGGTATCGATTCGGAGTCGGATTTGAGTGAAAATGGTATGGTTGGACTCGTAATTGAATGGGTTGTCGGATTTCATAACTTTCGCCGGATTTCGAGATGTGGGCCCCGCGGGCGGATTTTTAATTAATTTCAGAATTTTTATTAAAAATATAGTATTTCCTTATAGAATTGATTTCCTATAACTTTTAGTGATTGTATCGAATTATTTTGGCTAGATTCGAGCCAGACAGAGTTGGATAATCGTGAAAAAGGCAAAATTTTGGATTAAATTGGAGCAAGACGAGGTAAGTCTCTTGTCTAATCTTGTGAGGGGGAAATTACCTCATAGGTGATTAAAAATTAAATAATTGTTGCTAATTGTGGGGGCTACGTACGCACGAGGTGATGAGAGCCCTTGCGTAGCTACTATTAAATGCTAAAGTTCGGGTAGTTTAGGACTCAAAGCATGCCTTACTTGTGTAAATTGTATTCTTTGATTTATTTATATTAATTGATATCTATATGAAGATATTGTGAATTGTTAGATAAAGATATTAAAGGATGGAAATTCATATGCTTAGTTTTTTTTGTTTAAATAAATTAATTGTTAAAAAGAAATTATTCTCCTCTCAAATTTATCTTATAATAAACATATTGTCCTTCCGGAGGCACATAAGAAAATGTCCTCCTTTCTTGTGGAGCGGGCCGAATGCCTCGGCAAGATATATGCATCTATGGATCGCGCCGCACATCCCTCGGCAGTGTACACGACACTCTGGATCAGGCCGTATGTCCTCGGCAGAAATCGTGCTTAATAATAATAATTACACGATACTTTAATAAATTATTTCAGCTTGTGAAGCTAATTAATATATTGGAAAATTCTTGGAATTTAATAAATTATTATTCTTGCTTGTTAAGGAATTAATTGTTACTCCTGTAAATGAGATTTAATTGATAAATTGGAAATTATTTGAGTTGAAGGAATTAAATTTATATATTTAGGATTGTTACATTTGAAGGAATTTGATTATTTCCGCTTATTAAATAAATTATTGTAAATTCTGCAAATCAGGCTGATTTAAAAGTCCTAGTTCTATTTCAGTTATTATTATTGACCCATAGTGAGTGTCAAAGTCGGCCATCTCGTCTCTACCACTTCGAGATTAGGCTTGATACTTACTGGGTACACGTTGTTTACGTACTCATACTACACTTGCTGCACTTTTTGTGCAGGACCTGAGACAGGTACTAGTGGAGGACCTATCATCGCATACCCACGTCATCCCGAGGCATAGCAGTGAGCTGCCTTTCTGAGCCGTTCTGCAGCTACCAGTGTCTCTTCTTATATATACATTCTGTCTATTTCATTTCAGATAGTATTTGGAGTATTGTATAATCTACTAGATGCTCATTCACTTGTGACACCAGGTCTTGGCACACACATTGGTAGAGTTTGGGTTTATATTTTCTTGGTTTTAAATTTTATCAATGTATGCTTAATTTATTAGTTGGCTTGCCTAGCTGTAGTGTTGGGCGCCATCACGACCTACATGTAAAATTGGGTCGTGACAATATGGTATCAGAGCACTAGGTTCACCTCACAAGTTATGTGCAGACCTAATAGAGTCTTGCAGATCGGTATGGAGATGTCTGTACTTATCTTCGAGAGGCTATATGGTGTTAGGAAACTACCTTTCTTCATATTCCATCGTGCAATTGATGTAGTACTAAATATCCTTCTCTTATTCTCTCACAGATGGTGAGAACACGCTCTAATGAGATTCCAGACCAGGGAAGAGCTACTCCCCCAATTGCTAGAGGCCGAGGCAGAGGCCGAGGGAGGGCTCCAGCCCGTGGTAGAGGGCGAGGATGTCCCAGGACTATTCCGGTTATGCCGTCAGTGGATCCAGCAGAGAATCCCATTATTGAGGAGCAGGGTGAGGTGCCTGTGGTAGAGCCAGCTCCGGTGGACTTCACATCTGCACCGGGATTTCAGGATGTCATGGGTCGTATGCTGCAATTCATGGACAATATGACTCAGGCCGGTTTATTTCCGGTAGACCCAGCCACATCTCAAGCGGGCGGGGGAGCACAGACCCCTACCGCGCAGGCTCAGGGACAGGCAGTTGCTGTATATCAGACCCAGGGTGCACTACCCGTGGGTGGAGTCCAGCCAGTTTCCGCAACTACACCTGAGCCCAGGCCAGCTGTAGCCGCACGATCCTTAGAAACTATTGGACAGATGGACTAGACTACATCCTCCTGTCTTCGGGGGTGAGCGACATGAGGACCCACAGGATTTCATTGATTGTTGCAAGGATAGACTGTAAAACTTGAGGATATTGGAATCCCATGGGGTTGATTTTGCTACTTTTCAGCTAGAGGGTAGAGCCCGTAGATGGTGGCAGTCTTATGCTCTTGGCAGACCAGCAGATTCCCCTCCCATGACATGGGACAGGTTCACCCGTATCTTCTTGGACAGGTATATTCCACCCTCCCAGAGGGAAGAGTTGCGGTTTCAGTTTGAGCAGCTCCAGCAGGGTCAGATGTGAGTGATTGATTATGAGGCGAGATTTTCTGAATTATCTCGCCATGCACTAATGATAATCCCTACTGAGGCGGAGAGAGTGCGACGATTTGTAGCCGGTTTACATACTGGTATTCAGGCCACTATGGCTCGAGAGGTTGAGATGGGTACTTCTTATGAGCGAGTTGTGGAGATAGCCCGGAGGATTGAGGGTGTACGTTAGTGGAGCCGAGAGCAGATCATGAGAGATAAGCGGTTCAGGTACTCTGGAGAGTTTAGAGGTGCTCCGTCCGGGGGCAGAGGTCAGTTCGTGAAGGGGCAGTCCAGCAGACCCCCATATCCAGCACCACCACCTCCTCGAGGTGCTCCAGTGCGACCTTATCTCAGTGCTATCCCAGAGAGTTCTTACCGCCCACCAGCTATTCAGGTTCCTCCCAGTGGGTATTTAGGTCCCCAGGGCCAGACACTTAGTCAGTAGCCCATCGTACCAAAGAGTTGTTACGAGTGCGGGGATCCCAGTCACATGCGGAGGTTTTGCCCCAGGCTTCGGGGTAGACCAGTACAGCAGGGTCAGCAGCCTATGCTTACCGGACCAGTTGCTCCACCAGTAGTCCGACCACCCAGAGGTGGAGGATAGGTGGGTAGGGGCCGTACTAGAGGTGGAGGTCAGCCAGGCGGAGGCCAGACAGTTGGCGCTCCAGCTCGGTTCTATGCTTTTCCGGCTAGACCAGATGTAGAGGCCTCAGATGCCGTGATTACAGGTATTATTTCTGTTTGTGGCAAAGATGCCTCAGTATTATTTGATCCATGATCTACGTATTCATATGTGTCATCTCTATTTGCTCCATTCCTGAGTGTTTCTCGTGAGTCCTTGAGTACTCCAATTTATGTGTCCAGTCCTGTGGGCGATTCTATTATTGTGAACTGGATCTACCGGTCCTGTATTATTACATTCTATGGTTATGAAACTAGAGCAGATCTCCTACTACTTGAGATGACCAATTTTGAAATTATTCTGGGCATGGACTGGTTATCTCCATATCATGCTATTCTAGATTGTCATGCCAAGACTGTTACCTTGGCTATTCCAGCATTGCCTAAGCTAGAGTGGAAGGGTTCGCCTGTTAGTTCATTTAATCGAGTTATTTCTTTTATAAAGGCTCAACACATGGTTGAGAAGGGTTGTTTGGCTTATCTAGCCTATGTTCGGGATACTACTGCAGAGACTCCGGCTATTGATTCAGTGCCTGTAGTTCGGGAGTTCCCCGATGTATTTCCGTCAGATCTTCCAGGTATGCCACCTGATCGTGATATTGATTTCTGTATTGACTTGGCTTCAGATACCCAGCCTATATCTATCCCACCGTATCGCATGGCTCCGAAAGAATTGAAAGAATTGAAAGAACAGCTTGAAGAGTTACTAGCCAAAGGGTTTGTCAGACCGAGTGTATCGCCATGGGGTGCACCAGTATTATTTGTGAAAAAGAAGGATGGAACAATGGGGATGTGTATTGATTATCGCCAATTGAACAATGTCACTATTAAGAACAAGTACCCGTTGCCGCGTATTGATGATCTATTTGACCATTTGTAGGGTGCTAGGGTATTCTCTAAGATCGACTTGAGGTCGGGGTACCATCAGTTGAAGATTCGGGATTCGGATGTTCCGAAGACTGCTTTTCAGACTAGATATGGTCATTATGAGTTTCTGGTGATGTCCTTCGGTTTAACTAATGCTCCGGCAGCGTTTATGGATCTGATGAACAGGGTATTCAGGCCATATATTGACTTATTTGTCATTGTCTTCATTGATGATATTTTGATCTACTCACGTAGTAAGGAGGAGTATGAGCAGCATATGAGAGTAGTGCTTCAGACATTGCTGGAACAAAAGCTATATGCTAAGTTCCCTAAATGTGAATTTTGGCTAGAGTCTGTAGCATTTTTGGGACATATCGTATCGGGCGAAGGTATTAAAGTTGATCCCAAAAAGATTAAGGCAGTTCAGAATTGGCATCGTCCCACTTTGGCGACGGAGATCAGGAGTTTTCTGGGTTTGGCAGGTTATTATCGTCAGTTTGTGGAAGGTTTTTCATCTATTGCAGCACCTTTGACCAAATTAACCCAGAAGGGTGCTCCATTCCGATGGTCCGATGATTGTGAGGTGAGCTTTCAGAAGCTCAAGACATCATTGACTACTGCACCAGTGTTAGTGTTACCATCTGGTTCGGGAATATATACAGTGTATTGCGACGCGTCACGCATTGGCTTGGGTTGTGTATTGATGCAGGAAGGGCGAGTTATTGCATATGCTTCACGTCAGCTAAAGCCCCACGAAAAGAATTAGCCGGTACATGATTTGGAGTTAGCTACGATTGTTCACGCTCTTAAGATTTGGAGGC
Organism: Nicotiana tomentosiformis; assembly: GCF_000390325.3. Lineage (NCBI taxonomy): Eukaryota > Viridiplantae > Streptophyta > Magnoliopsida > Solanales > Solanaceae > Nicotiana > Nicotiana tomentosiformis. Next base: position 40,013,954 of record NC_090823.1, read on the forward strand.
ATTATCTTTATGGGGTGTCTTGTGAAGTTTACACTGATCATCGCAGTTTGCAGCATTTGTTCAAGCAGAGGGACCTAAATTTAAGGTAACGCATATGGCTGGAGTTACTAAAAGATTATGATATTACTATCCTGTATCATCCGGGCAAAGCAAATGTGGTTGCAGATGCCTTGAGCATAAAGGCGGAGAGTATGGGTAGTTTGGCTTTCATTTCAGCAGAGGAAAGGCCATTAACCTCAGATATACAATCCTTGGCTAATAGACTTGTGAGGCTGGACATTTCAGAGCCCAGCCGAGTTCTTGCATGTGTTGTGGCCTAATCTTCACTATTTGAGCAGATCAAGGCTCGCCAGTATGATGACCCACACCTGATGGTTCTTCGTGAAACGGTACTACGAGGTGGTGCCAAGGAAGTCATTATTGGTTCAGATGGTGTTCTACGACTCCAGGATCATCTGGGTGTTCCTAATGTGGGTGAACTGAGGAAAAAGATCCTGGAGGAGGCACACAGTTCTCGATATTCTATTCATCCAGGTGCAATTCTAAACACGTTCGAGAACGAGCGTTTGTTTAAGAGGTGGAGAATGTAATGATCCAACCGGTCATTTTAACTTTTAGAACCCCGTTCCCTAAAATAAAACTTCCTGTAGGTGCTTGTAATGATTTATGACTTACGGTGATGGTTGGTTCGTGATTTAGAAGTGTTTGAGGTGAAACCGGAACACTTGGTTCCTTAAGTTAGCCTTAAAGTGCTAAGTTTGACTTCGGTCAACATTTTGAGAAAATAGAATTTTGATGATTCCAACAGCTCCGTATGGTAATTTTGA